>NC_090272.1:50027500-50327500 GCF_040414725.1 Anabrus simplex | reverse complement strand
GGGTGCGTGAAAATGCCTCTTTTCACAACTAAAAATTCACACTGTGATATCTTTCCGAACAGCTTTAAGAAAAGGAAAAAGGTGCGCACCTAAAAATCCTAACACTAATTATGACATAATTCTTTATTAATGCGTAATGTTGACACATGCTATGTTACCAGATTTTCGATTTATTTATTACATGTTAAAGACATACGTCTTGGAAAGGTGTAGCAATTCAACTGATGAGCCCACTGCTACACTAGGACGAAACGCGCCAAGCTTGTTTAAGATTCGGCTAACCAGTATGTACATAAACGTGGTTTAGATTTAAGGACTGGTTAGAAGGAAGTGTGGAGCACCATTCTTAATCAATGTTTATTTAAGCATGTTTAACTTGCTAGTGAAGAATAGTGAACGCGCTTCGTTGATTTCGTGTTTCTTTTATTAGAAGGAGGAATATTCATTTCTTCTCTGCTGACAGTACTTATTAGAAATATGGAAGAACAAAAGAGGAAAAGGTCGTCCAATTTATCGGATTTTGAAACCGATATTGTGGCATAATTGCAGAATATATGATATTACTCACGTCGTGTATAATCCGAACTGATTTTGTTCTGTGCATATTAGTAGAATCACCTACAATTGTTAAAGAAACGTGTGGCGTAATACCTCAATGTAGTGAGAAGTCTTGTGATAGCAGAAACAGGATAATTTCTCTGCGTTGGAAATTATAGTTTATTTTGCAATGTTTCCGGAAGAAATTAAACTGATTTTTTAGATACGCAAAACTTCTCCACATCATTTCCTAAGTTCTTCAAAAGGATCATCTCTCTTCACTATTATATACGGTATTCGTGTCCATTTCCATTCTCTTCCAGATATAACAGTTCATCTTCAAAATCATCTCCAAATCTGCAAGCCATTTTACGTTGACTACTAACCACTGTTTATGTTTCGTAACCACTGGAACTTGACTGTTTAATTTTAACCGACAATAATCAGGGAATTATATAATAATCAGTAATCACGAATGATGTTTCGCAATTTCATTTAAACCAGGTTTAGGAAAAATCTTAAACGCTGATTAAGGTAAACAAGTTTCGTGCACTTGGCCATAAATGCTTTCAACTTTGCAAGCGATGAAATTAAATTATGGTTTCCTTCTAGGAACCTTATTTTTGATATAAAGGCCAAAGGCAGACATTTATGCAAGTGGAGGCACACGCGTCCCCTAGTGTACCGTCACTGCATTGTCCTACTTAAGAGGCTTGCAGTAGTGTCTCAACGGCGCTCTAGCCGCCAGCGTCTTGGGAAGGCGTAGCAATTCAACTGATGAGCCTACTGCTACACTAGGGCGAAACGCTGGTTATTTCACGATTGGAAAAGCCAAAAGACCTTAAATGATTTTAACTTTGCAGTCGATGAAATTAAATAATGCTTTTTCTTCTGAGAACTTAATTTTTGACATTAAAATATGTTAGCATGTTGTGTGGCGTGCCATAGACTCACCATTCCTGGTCTAGAACAACAACTACTTTATCTTGTAATTTTTTTTTTTTTGTTACGAGTCCGAACAGTCGTTAGCTTAAAATAGACATTATGAATTAACTGAATGACTGTACGAACGGAACCTCCCTGGCTCAGGCGACAGCGCGCCGGCCTCTGACCGCTGGGTTCCATGGTTCAAATCCCGGTCACTCCATGTGAGATCAAAGCGGAGGCGGGACACACTTTTCTCCGCGTTCTCCGGTTTTCCCTGTCATATTTCATTCCAGAAATACTCTCCAATATCATTTCATTCCATCTGCCATTCATTAATTATTGCCGCAGAAAAGTGCGACAGGCTTCGGCAGTCGGCACAATCCCTACCCTCGCCGCTAGAAGGGGGCTTCATTCATTCCATTCCTGACCCAGTCAAATGACTGGAAACAGGCTGTGGATTTTCCTTTCATTGTACGAATGAATGGCGGCATGCTTGGATGAATTGCATGATTGGATTGTGTTCAGTAATGCATGAATGAATAAACACTCCTCCTTCCCAGCCGCAGATAACCACCAACTCGAAAGAGAGTATTCATAATTAAATGAGTAATTGGATGGTTGAATGAACTGAATTCTCTCAGATTACATCTATGGATAACCCCAGCAGGTGAGGTGAGAACCCTCCAATGTGAATGAATGAATGAATGAATGAATGAATGAATGAATGAATGAATGAGTGAATAAATTAATGAGCCGAATTAAAACGTCTCTCTCCCAGTCACGGATAGCCAACAGGGACGTAACATTAAGGCAATGCAGGCGGGTCCCGGCCTTCAAGTGGCCCCACAGACTCCTCGAAATAAACACTCTAGCCTGAGGCCACTCTTCACGGAAATGATCAGGGCGATGATTTTGTAGAATCAGTTGAGTGTTTTTTTTTTACGCATAGGAACTGCCACTTGATTGCATCTAGCAGCAGTTCATTATGTTCAATGTAACACAGCTCTAAACAAACCTTCTCCTTGCCGCCCGTTGCGAGGTCTCCAAATATCTCCCGATGTTTTTGCAACACACCAGAAAACCCGAAAAAACAAAAATCTCCCGAAATTTCTTCTAATCTAAATTTAAGGAAAATGAATAATTCTGATTCATGGTACATAACATATTGTGCCGAAAACTTCTTTCCTCGTCTCACTGCATGCCGTTCTGTCGATAACATCACTCGTTAGGTACTTCCCGGCATTCATTTTATGCTCGAATTACGTAATCTCTCCCTCTTATTGTACTCAGAACTCACGCTTGACTGCATCGTTCGAAGGGAGATCACCGACCCACATGTAGAATAGACAATCTGCATCCTGCTACAACTTCAAAATTGGCCCGATAAATAAGTACCTCTACAGGCAGATTGGGGAGAAAGAGAAGAAGAAGAAGAATAGGGTGGCCAGAGAGTACGGCTGATTGAAATAATTTATATTTTATATTTTTCTCATAATCGTTTCAAATGGCTATTGCATTCTTTAATTTAGTTGTCCTATAACATTTCAGTACCGGCCCCGTGGTGTAGGGGTAGCGTACGTGCCTCTTACCCGGAGGCCCCGGATTCGATTCCCGGCCAGGTCAGGGATTTTTACCTGAACCTGAGGGCTGGCTCGAGATCCACTCAGCCTTCGTGATTAGAATTGAGGAGCTATCTGACGGTGAGATAGCGGCCCATGTCTAGAAAGCCAAGAATAACGGCCGAGAGGATTCGTCGTGCTGACCACACGACACCTCGTAATCTGCAGGCCTTCGGGCTGAGCAGCGGTCGCTTGGTAGGCCAGGGCACTTCAAGGGCTGTAGTGCCATGGGGTTTGGTTTGGTTTTATAACATTTCAGTGCTCGAGAAACTCCCGAAATGTTTACGAATATTCGACAACAGAGAACTTTTTTTTTGCTAGTTGCTTTACGTCGCACCGACACAGATAGGTCTTATGGCGACGATGGGATAGAAAAGGGCTAGGAATGGGAAGGAAGCGGCCGTAGCCTTAATTAAGGTACAGCCCCAGCATTTGCCTGGTGTGAAAATGGGAAACCACGGAAAACCATTTTCAGGGCTGCCGACAGTGGGGTTAGAACTTACTATCTCCCGAATACTGGATACTGGCCGCACTTAAGCGACTGCAGCTATCGAGCTCGGTCACAGCAGAGTACAATGCCAATAACAAGTTGGTGTAGTAACAGTAAGTCGACTTCCCCCTGTGGGCGGGGGTACAATAAAACACGCTCGGTATCCCTTGCCTGTCGTAAGAGGTGACTAAAAGGCGCCCCAGGGGCTCTTAACTTGGGAGTGTGGGTTGGCGATCACGGGGCCCTCAGCTCACTCCTGGTATTGCTTCCAGGCTCCTCACTTTCATGTATCCTATCCGACCTCCCTTGGTCAACTCTTGTTTTTTCCGACCCCGATTGGTATTAGAGAAAACGAGGCCTAGGCAGTTCTTAATGTTCACGCCCTTCGTGTCCCTTGTCTTTCTTTGGCCGATACCTTCATTTTTCGAAGTGTCGAATCCCTTGCATTTTTCTCTCTGATTAGTGTTATATAGAGGATGATTGCCTAGTTGTAATTCCTCTTAAAACAATAATCACCACCACCATTAACACCAGTCAACTCAGCTCCGAACGAACTCTCTCTCTGCGCGAAGTTAATAATAGACTAGACTTGTCAGTTGTGCGGTTTGATATTTTCCAAACTTTTGAACAGTTTTTTTATTTAATTTTGTTCTCTCTTTGTAAATGAATAAATGATTATAATAGAGGTTTGTAATTAGCTGCCAGCCCCGGAGGTCCGGGTTCGATTCCCAGCTCTACCACGAAATTTGAAAAGTGGTACGAGGACTGGAACGGGGTCCACAAAGCCTCGGGAGTCAATAGTAGAGGTGATTTCGTTTCCCGCCTTAGCCATACTAGAAGTGATTTTGCGTGGTTTCCCACTTCTCCTCCAGGCAAATGCCGGGATGGTACCTAACGGCCACTTCCTTCCCTCTTCTTTGTCTATCCGTTCCAATCCCCGCATCCCCCCGCAAGGCCCCTGTTCAGCATAGCAGGTGAGGCCGCCTGGGCGAGGTACTGCTCCTCCTTTCCAATAGTATCCCCCGACCCAAACTCTCCAGCTCCAGGACACTGCCCTTGAGGCGCTAGAGGTGGGATCCCTCGCTGAATCCGAGGGAAAAATGAACCTTGGATCTTAAGGAGATTAAGAAGAAGACAACCGAAACTTTGTTATCGGTTACAGAAAATAATTCGTAGTTACTGAAAAAAGAATTCAGTGCAAACAACGAAGTGGTTCATGGTTAGCAGTTTAACAGCTTAGCCGTTAAACTACGGAGGCAGTCAAATAAAACCTATTAACAATTTTTTTATCATCGTAAGGTAAGATATCATCCCTTTATTGATATAACTTGACAATACATTGCATTACTTCTGCCTGCTGTAATTTATGTTAGTTACTCATACGTTTTTACGTTTTATATGCGGAGGGCCGAATTTTTATTTTGACAGGCGGGCCCGCATCGCAACCGTTACTCCCCTGATAACCACTAACTGGGAAGAGAGTTCTTATTACTGGATGAATGTTTCGGTGAATTGATGAACCAATGAATGAATGCTCTCACCTGTATCTACGGAAATCCACCAGATAAGGTGAGAACATTCCAATGTGGATTATCATCCACTAGTATAAAGTCCTCACCCACGGTGACAGCATATGCTGCAACTACTCTCTACGTCTCACGAGAAGTCGCGCCAGCTTGTAGGTATGATACGAGTACACTCTTAGCTACAAACATTCGTCGAGACAGACAACGAGAGCTCTCTGAATCAATGCACATTCCTTATTAAACTGTTCATTATGCAGTGTTTATTCAATTCCTGAGTTCAGTATCTCCATCCTAGACACAACACTGGAGCAGGTAGATCACTTGTAATATCTTGGAAGCATTTTGACTAAACGGTGTACCTGCGAACAAGATGTTGATAGCAGAATTGGGGCTGCTCATGCAGCATTCGGACGGTTAACGTCGCCGAGATTAACAGGCCAATTGACAAGCAAGAAAACTCTGTCAATTACAACCCTGCCCTCCTGCATCCATTCAGTGTGATTTGTGTGGGCGTACGTTTTATGCCAGGATTGGTCTGTGTAGTCAACGCAAGCAACAGAGTTGAACTGCTCACTTTATGCAGGAAGAAGTTATATATACTCGGATCGAGTTACAGCGGACGACAACGACGACATGTTTAGTAATGTAACTAAACCATAATTGCACTACCACTTTACCATCTTAATTCGCTAGTCACCGCGCACTGAACCGATGTTTACTGTCAGGCCTTGAAACTTGAGACAGGCGCGTGCCGGGCAGCCATGATTATCCCTCGTACCTCTTCTCCCCCCACCCCCAACAAGGCGACTTCTCGTCAGACAGGTTGTAGTCTCCGTAGTCATGGAACCATGCAGAGGAATTAGAGATAAACGACCAAACATATTCCCACCCCAAAACATACCGGAACTTCCTTGCTTGATGGTGCTCCAGGGCTCGTTCCGGCTCTCACCGTATCCTCTCCAGATACTAATGTTCCTGTCATATGAGCGCAAGGTTGCGGTTACTCATGGGGAAATAGCGTACGCTTCCACTGTTCCCTTTCCCTCTGTCGTTGGGGGCGGTAGAATAATACCCACTGTATCCCCTGCCTGTCGTAACAGGCGACAGAAGGGAGCTTCGAGGGCTCTCAACTTGGGAGCGTGGGTTGGTGATCATGGGGCCCTTAGCTGAGTCCTGGTATTGCTTCCACTTACTTCTGCCAGGCTCCTCATTTTCACCTATCCTGTCCTATTTCCCTTGGTCAACTCTTATTATTTTCTATCGCCGATATCTTCATTTTTCTAAATGTCGGATCCCTTCCATTCTTTCCCTCTGTTTACTATTAATAGAGGTTGGTTCTCCAGTTGTATTTCCTTTTAAACAATAATCACCACCACTACTGATCCCTTCGCGATATCATGGTCAAGGAGTCGTTGCCCACCTCACACGAGTTGCGTTATGCTGTGGTTCTTTTTGTTTGTATTTTTGCGAGTTGCTTTACGTCGCACCGACACAGATAGGTCTTATGGCGACGATGGGACAAGGAAGGGCTAGGAATGGGAAGGAAGCGGCCGTGGCCTTAATTAAGGTACAGCCCCAGTATTTGCCTGGTGTGAAAATGGGAAACAAGGGAAAACCATTTTCAGGGCTGCCGATAGTGGGGTTCGAACCTACTATCTCCCGAATACTGGATACTGGCCGCACTCAAGCGACTGCAGTTATCGAGCTCGGTACGCTGTGTTTTAAGAGGAGATTTGGCATAAGGCCTTCTTGATATCAGTCCTCCGTTGTCCTCAAGATTTAGCACCGCAAAAACAAAGCAAAGTCAAGTCATCTCTACACAGGTCACGAAGGCCCTTGGAGAGGTGGAAGGTAAAGGCTTCCACTATCCGTAACCTCGGCACTTGATGGGGTAGAGTGGTTAGCTCTACGCCCGGCCGTCTTTGCCCCCAGCAATATATTTTAGTGTGATTTGATAGAATCTAATGATGACGATTCAGGAACGAAACATATCATTATATTTAATGAAGACTGTGTGAACCGCACGACCATATGCACCTTCGGAAGTGAAAATCTCGTTTCATAAATGTTTCCACTTCCTGACGGGGAATCGAACCCATTTCCTTCTGGGTGAACCAAGAACGCGTTTACCGCTTCGGTCAGGCAGCCCCTTTTTCGCACCGCAACTGACGCGAAATAGGGAGGTTGTGGGTTCGAATCTCACTGGTGTCCGGTTCGTCTTTTTTTCTTTACTTAACTATATGTACTGAACACGACGTTGTAATAGGTTGAACGTTTATTTTTATTACAGTGTGGTCGTGAACATTCAATATTATTTCATAGAGTTCGTAAAATTTTAAATGCAAATGACTTCAAAAATAATCAAATGAAAATGAAATGGCGTATGGCTTATAGTGCCGGGAGTGTCCGAGGACAAGTTCGGCTGGCCAGATGCAGGTCTTTTGATTTGACCCCCGTAGGCGACCTACGCGTCGTGATGAGGATGACATGATGATGAAGACGACACATACACCCAGCCCCTGTGTCAGCGAAATAATCAATTATGGTTAAAATTCCCGACCCCGCCGGGAATCGAACCCGGGACTCCTGTGGCCAAAGGCCAGCACGCTAACTATTTAGCCATGGCGCCGGATAATAATCAAATTAAGGACAGTTAGAAAGTCGGATTATCGGTCATTTATTTAGAGTGCTGGCTTACAGGAATGCGACAAGCTTCAGCAGGCGGCACAATTCCTATCCTCGCCACTACATGGAGGCTTCATTCATTCCTTTCCCGACCCGGTCGAATGACTGGAAGCAAGCTGTGGATTTTCATTTTATTTAGAGTGCTGGCTAGCAGAGCAGGTACAGGTGTGCTCAGTTCATCCGGAAGGGTTCGATTCTCTGTCAGGAAGCTGAAAGATTTAGAAGAGAGACTTTCTGGAGAGACGCTTGTTCCAGGAGTCCACTCGGCCCACTCCAGAAATGAGTACTAATTTAATTTCTGGGGGTAACTACTAACAACTGTATCCCACTTGGTGACGAGATTATGGATGGTGGAACCAGTGTTGAATCAAGGTGGTAGTGATCATTGTTTCAAGAGGAAGTATGACTAGGCAACCATCCTCTATATAACACTAATCAGAGAGAAAAATTCAAGGGATCCTACACTTCGAAAAATGAAGGTATCGGCCAAAGAAATACAAAGCCCACGAAGGGCGCGAAAATGAGAGACTCCCCAGGATTCGCAAATCTAATACCGTCGGGGTCGGAAAGAACAAGAGTTGACCAATTTAGATCGGATAGGATAGACAAAAGAGAGGAGCCTGGCACAAGTAAGTGGAAGCAATACCAGGACTCAGCTAAGGGCCCCGTGCTCACAACCCACGCTCCCAAGTTAAGAGCACCTGCGGCCCCTTTTAGTCACCACTTACGACAGGCAGGAGGTACCGTGTGTGTTATTCTACCACCCCCACCCACAGGGGGTGTAGAATCCAGCTACTATCATTTAGAAGAGTGGATTTCGAGATAAAAGGGGCGGGGGGATACAAATATCATAGACACAAATTGTACAACAAATAAAGCATTAGTCTGTCTGTTAGGTCATCAGCCCATAGGCTGGTTGGATCCTCAAATAGCATCACCAAAGGTTATGCGGTTATAAGGAAACCCCAAAAACCAATGGCAGCACCAAAATGAGGCGTACTAGGCAAGATGAGGAGTGAGGTAGTTCGCCATTGCTTTCCTCACTGGGTCAGAAAGTACTATTGCAGCACAACTGACCCTATGAGCAGCACCTTTCATAACACTCAGATGCACTAGTCATGCTCCGAATGTCATTACTCAGCACTACCCATACCCCAGCAGCTTCCATACTGTCACAGCCATGGATGTTGACTGGGACTTCGGTGGAAGCTACACTTTACTCTGGCCTGTGCCAAGAGATGGATGCAAAAGTACTGTATCCATCAAGAACTGACAGCAGGCAGAAAACATTAGTCATATTTTAAAATTTTCCCTTGCCCTTGATACATACTACGTAAATAAGACTAAACCACACTCGCTATTTTATAACTAAATCTAGTGGAAAATTTTAAACCATGTTAGTTTAAAGACTTTACTGGAATTTGGCAGGAATACAATAATTTGAGCCGCGGTGGTTGGGGGTGATGTGATATAATTGTTATATATTTTTGGCTTTACATGTTCTACGCTTCTGAATATAATATATACGATGGTCAAGAGAGAACGATGCCAGACTCAGTTTACCACATATGACTCACAAGTTGCGAAGTGCCCGACTCTCTCAGAGAACATCAACGTACAGGCCTTTGGTTCAAGAAGCTCCGGGTTCGATTCCCGGCTGGGTCTAGGATTTTAACTTTGTATGTTTAATTACTGCCGGCCTCGTGGTGCAGGGATAGCGTGCCTGCCTCTTACCCGGAGGCCCCGGGTTCGATTCCCGGCCACGTCAGGGAATTTTACTTGAACCTGAGGGCTGGTTCGAGGTCCACTCAGCCTAAGTGATTAGAATTGAGGAGCTATCTGACGGTGAGATAGCGGCGCTGGTCTAGAAAACCAAGAATAACGGCCGAGAGGATTCGTCGTGCTGACCACACGACACCTCGTAATCTGCAGGCCTTCGGGCTGAGCAGCGGTCGCTTGCTTGGCCAAAGCCCTTCAAGGGCTGTAATGCCATGGGGTTTGGTTTTTATGTTTAATTACTCTGGCTCGTGGACTAGGTGTTTGTGTTCGTCTCAATACACTTCTCTTCATCTATATATAACACACTAAATGATAGTCGCCAACATCGTCATCATCTTCTTCATCATCATCATTATCATCATCATCACCACCACTACCACCACCACCACCATCATCATTATAATCAACTGTCGGTCCCCAAGATAGGAAAATTGTCTACGAATAATAATAATAATAATAATAATAATAATAATAATAATAATAATAATAATAATAATAATAATAATAATAATAATTATAATAATAATAATAATAATAAAGACGGGATTTGGGGAAGAAAAGAGGAAAAACGCCCGAAGATGACATTATGTGTTCAAGATCAATCGCTCTCCTTAAAGGGGACAATCGTATAAATAAATAAATAAAAAATAAAATATTAAATAATAATTCTATTGACTGTTTTCGGAGACGTGAGGTGCCGGAATTTAGTCCCGCAGGAGTTCCTTTACTTGTCAGTAAATCTACCGACATGAGGCTGACGTATTTGAGCACCTTTAAATACCACCGGACTGAGTCGGTATAGAACCTGTCGATTTCGGGTCAGAAGACCAAAGCCGTCAAAGCCACTCAGCCCGGTGAAGAAGAAGAAGAAGCAGAATAATAATGATAATCATAATAATAAGAAGAAGATACAAGGTGTGAAATCCTAAAAGAAACAAGGAAATGTATTGCCACCAAAGTGGAAGTTACTGTTGATGATGATGATGATGATGATGATGATGACATAGTTGTTTTTACTGAACGAAACATCGAGGTCATCAGCCCTGGGAGTTGCTAGCAACGTCCCGGTAACTGACTTATAAACAGAACGAGTGAGCCCTGCGGTCTGAGTTGATGGTACCTTGCATGGCACTCATCTAGACAAAGACTGCATTCAGTGTGTGTGAGAGGGCTGGCTAGCTGTCTGGAACGCAGAACTGATTTAGCGACCACGCCAGGTGGGTCACAGTTCTACAAAGAAGCCTTTATTCCCGTTCAGGCACCCACCTTAACTTTCGCACGGGCACTGTACGTTGTACAATGGAAGGCGAGGCGAACGACCGAAGGACTTAAAACCTACCAGACGCTCACTTACTTCAGGAGTAAAATGCATGACCTTTTTCAATGTTGGCTGTGATGTGAAAAAACTTCGCGCTCGGTGCATTTTATCCGCTACACGGAAAAGCATAGAATCATAGATATGTTTTGGGGTTTTGCTTGTTCCCCTCTTAGTACACGGACATCATACAGCAAAGATAGAGCGTGTTCTTCGGACACATCCTCAGAATGGGCCAGGGAAGGTTAATGCTGCAAATAATACACTTTCTTGTGAACAAGAGAACCACAGTTCGCTGGACACAAGTGGTACAAAGGGATCTAGAAGAAAAGGGGATATAGGAAACAGAGATATACAACAGAGTGATTTTTAAAGCACGTGTTGAACACGTTTTTAGGACAGAACTAGGCCCGGAACAAAATCATCACGCACAGATGAGCGGAGAAGGTTGCAAAGTATCATAATGAAAGAATATTGGACAAGAAGAAAGACCAGAAGAAACGAAGCTGATACTAATTACCTTGGTCATCAGACGGTCAACCCCCCTCTCCCCCGACGGACCATGGCATACCTAGCGACCGCTGCTCAGCCCGAAGTCCTTCAGATTATGAGGTGTCGTGTGGTCAGCACGACGTTTCCTCTCGGCCATTATTCTTGGCTTTCTAGACCGGGACGGCCATCTCAACGTCAGATAGCTCTTCAATTGTAATCACTTAGGCTGAGTGGACCTCGAACCAGCCCTCAGATGCAGGTAAAAATCCCTGACCTGGCCGGGATTCGAAGCCGGGACCTCCAGGTAAGCGGCAGGTACGCTACCCCTACAGCACGTGGCCGGAAGAAGGCCAAAACGAAAATAAGAAAAGATGCCGCTTACGACATGCAGTGGTTACAGATAAATGCATCCTTTGACTCCATCCACTGAGGAGATTATTTATCACTTAGACACTGTCTAAAACCGATGTTCAACCGGTCATGTTTAAGCACTGCCGAGAGCACTGTTTAACCTCAAATGAGAGGTGTGAATCACAATCAGAGGTTATGTACCATGAAACATGTAATTTGTATCATCATGTTGAGACGATTCCGGGAAGAAAGGTTAGTGCGACGGTCTCTCTGTGGGTCACCCGCTCCTAAATCGCAGCAATTCATTTGACATGTACGGGGAGATAGATCTAAAAATAAGGCTTCGTTTTTCAAGAGACTTGTTTCTTGAGACTGACAAAGTGACAGTCCGGTAACTGTCAACTTGAATAAAATTCTTGACAACCGATATATTTTATTATACACATGGGGCAATTTCCATGGAATTATAGGACACTTTGACTGCATACATACCACAATTACGTCAGAAGGTTGTCAAATACATCAACCGGAAGGGATTCACTTATATTTACTGCCAAGTAAACACACATAATAGTGTATACTAAAAAGTAGGTTGTATGTGGTTTTTATACATATAAAACGTATAAGTTTTCGGCAACTATCAGATAGGAAAAGGCAAGTGGTGGTGGTGGTGGTTATTGTTGTTTTAAGAGGAGGACTGAGGAAGAAGAGCTGTGGCCATAATAACAACCCTAGTATTTGCCTGGTGTAAAAATAGGCAAACTACTGAAAACAATATTTAGGGCTGCCGATGATATGTTTCGAACCTACGATCTCCAGAATGCAAGCTACATCTATATGTCCCGTACAACACACTCTGTTACACATTACTATTGCTTCATCTTCCCTTCGTCGAAGCTACCGCATTTATGAATAGATTACACTCACTGTAACAACGCTATAATCAAAGCTACACTATACACTGACGTTGGGCGCGCGCACCGACGAATTTCATTGGTTGCGACAAGCGGAGAGTTGCATGAAAGATACTTCTATCTCCATTTTCAAACCAAACTTTAAACTTTAAACGATGTCTAGTTAAACATCTGCTGAACATTGTTTATGCAATGGATGATCGTGCTCGAGACGTTGTTTAGGTAGACGTTATCTGAGTCTTAAAACCAGTCATCGTTTCTGCAATCGGTCAAAGGAGTTCCAGTAAATCGAAAGTAAAATTAGTGTGTCGACAAAATAATGGTAAGGCCTTCAAATTGTGACAAAATGAAAGACATTCTAGAGCTTGTAAAATGTAATACTAACGTAATTATTATGTCAATTTGCTTTACGTCGCACCAACACAGATAGGTCTTATGGCGACGATGGGCTGATGTGAAAGTGCGAAACCATGGAAAACCATTTTCAGAGCTGCCAACAGTAGGGCTCGAATCTTATTATTATTAGCCATTCCTGTGGTGTAGAGGTAACATGACTGTCTCTTATTCCAAGGTCCTGAGTTCGTTTTCCGCCCAGTGCAAGGATTTTAATTCTGGACTCAAGAGTAGAACAGGGTTCATATGACATGATATTTTCTCCAGCTCTGAGTTACAGGAATTAAGAGCACAGTGGGAAGATGGCGCTACTGCCTAGCATTCATAGAGGAACACTGGTTGCCATGGTTACAATGGTGTCGGAAAATTGGCGAGGCGGATTCCAGATAGACACCAGCCAAAAACATATTAATGTTAATATCCTTAGCTGAGTGGCCGATGTCTGCTGACACATGCTTCCCTAGTGCACTGTCACTGCATTGTCCTACATAGCAGGCTCGTAAATAAGCCTCCGTAGATCAGGCGGCAGCGCGTCGGCCCCTCACTACTGGGTTCCGTGGTTCAAATCCCGGTCACTCCATTTGAGATTTGTGTTGGACAAAGCGGAAGCGTGACTCTCCAATATCATTTCATTTCATCTGTCAGTCACTAATTATTGCCGCAGAGGAGTGCGACAGGCCTCGGCAGCCGGCACAGTTCCTACCCTCACCCCAAGTTGGGCTTCATTCATTCCATCCCTGATCCGGTCACTGACTGCAAAACAGGTTGTAGGTTTTCAGAAGGCTAGTAGTGGTGTCTCAATCGCACACTAGCCGCTAGAAGATGTAACTGCTACATCGGGGCGAAACGCCAATAATTTTACGATTGAAAACGTCTAAAGAGCTTAAATCTTTTAAACATTTGTAATTGATAAAATTAAATGGTGGTTTCCTTCTGGGAACCTTTTTTTTTTTTTGTTACAAAGGCCAAAGGCAGGCATTTATACAAGTGCAGGCACATGCTTTCCATAGTGCACCGTCAATGAATTGTCCTTCATATTAGGCTTGTATTGGGATCAAAATCCACACCCCGATACACTGTTATCTATCATGGCGTCCCTCCAGCCAGCACTAGGGAAAAACTGCAAATCTTCGCACGGCATTTCCGCTATCGATTCAACACCAATGGTGATCCTCACTTTTACAACAACGACACACAACTTTAACGAAACAGTGCATTCTTTCCCACTCTCACCCCATCCAGCACCCATAACCTCTACAGCCACCCCTTCGACATTTCCATTACCACATAAAGAATTCAATCAGTCCTATCCAAGTCCCGCAACACAGCTCCCGGACGCGACACGCCTCACTAGCCCTCCTAACAATTCTACACGAACATTACAGCTTTATCTTTCGCACCGGATTTTACACCTCCTCTTGGAAACACAACTCGATGTTTTCATTTCCAAAATCAGGAAAACCACTTTCAGAACTAGGCTCCTACCGTCCCATAATCCTCACCACGGTACTAGCCAAAATTCTCGACAAAATCCACGTCTAAAGCCTCCACCCCTACCTACAGTCCAGCCATTTTCTGCCACCCTTACAGTTTGGCTTCTGCCCTAATCATTCCACTTCCGACCAAATGCTCCACCTTGTTCAGACCACTTCCAAAAACTTCAACTGAGCCCGCCCTGCCCTATTAATCACCTTTTACTTCAGCTTAATTTTGATTCCATCTGGCATCCCGCCCTCCTTTTCAAACACAGATTCCTCGCGCTCCCACTCTCCTACATCCGGCTCAGATCCTCGTACTTAACTAACGGCTCTACGCAGATCTCTCTATCAACCAACAACTATCCCCCTCCTTCCCTCTTACTCTCGTCGTCCCACAAGGCTCTCCGCTCTCTCCCCTCCTCTTCATAATTTTCGTTGCTGACATCGCACAACCCCGCCGGCCGATCCAACTCCTTCAATTCACTGATGATACCGCCATCCTAGCTCTCCTCTGTTCTATTCAGTCTATCAACCACGCCGTCCAACTATCCTTCAATATATTCCTCTCCTGTTGTGACCGCTGGCAACTCAAACTCAACCCTTCCAAGACCCAATCTGTCCTCTTCCGCCGTAAACGACGAAAAAACAGTACCACCCGCAACCCAGACCAGCTGAAATTCTAAATCCGAAACACCCCGTTCCGCGACCAACCAACCCTGAAATACCTTGGCATCCTCTTCGATGAGCACCCAACTTTCCGTCCCCATTTCCTTAATCTGCAAATCAAGACCTACACCCGTGCCCGACTAGTTCGTCGCCTAGCCGACACTCGGTGGGGTCTTAACTCTTCCCTCCTCCTCCTCACCTACAAGACCTTCGTCTGACCTCCTATTATACATGGTCCCACCACCCGGGCAGCCATAGCCCACTCCAACCCCAACCTTTACCACACTCTCCTCTCCACTGAACGCCGTACCACCGGGCGAGTTGGCCGTGCGTGTAGAGGCGCGCGGCTGTGAGCTTGCATCCGGGAGATAGTAGGTTCGAATCCCACTATCGGCAGCCCTGAAAATGGTTTTCCGTGGTTTCCCATTTTCACACCAGGCAAATGCTGGGGCTGTACCTTAATTAAGGCCACGGCCGCTTCCTTCCAACTCCTAGGCCTTTCCTATCCCATCGTCGCCATAAGACCTATGTCGGTGCGACGCAAAGCCCCTAGCAAAAAAAAAAAAAAAAAAGAACGCCGTACCGTACGCCATGCCCTCCAGCTCCAATTCCGTTTTCATACCTCCCACTAGTATGATAACTAGGGCTCGGATGTTTATGCAGTAATAGGTTAGAATGCAAACTTACTGAAGCCAGTAAGAAGTAGTCTAGCCGGACGACGGTTATGCTATGAGGTTTGCATAAACGTCAGGGGTTATTTAATAACAAAATTATTTAGTAGCAAAAGTCGACTAGCCCGCTCAAACGTAGTGTAGTGGGAGTAACATAAATTCTAGGGGGTTCTAATGGGCCACTTCCAACGTGTATTCCTTCGAGCCCTCAATTAAGACCACCCCTCCTTTAACTAACTCCTACGTGATCTGCACCGCTTTCCCCCACATTTTCTCCAAATTCCTCTATATCGTTACCGCTCCCTACCCACACCCTAAGGTGATCATTAACCGTAATCTGTGACGGAACCACCTAAACCCTAATTTCCTCCCATCTCTCATTAAAATGAATACAATATAATCCACAAAAGCAATTGTTATGGGAAATCTTGTATATAAATAATGTAAATCGACACTAAAAACCAAATATGTATTATGTACAACATATGGATGAAACTTAAATTGTAAATATCCTGAACTATGAACTTTGAATGACAATAAACATAAATAATAAAATTACAGAATAAAAGAAAATGAAAAAAGAAAAAAATGCGATTAGCCAATAGACCAAATCTCTCCCATCTCCTTAATTCCACACATCCCTTACCTAACTCCTAAATCCCTCACTTCAGGTTTAACTCGCCTAAATCTCCTGACCAGAGAGAAGGCGTTCCCTTCTAGGTCGCCCGCCTCCCCCTTCAGGGGAGGAATGAAAACTTGCCTCTTAATAATAAAAAATATAATAATAATAATAATAATAATAATAATAATAATAATAATAATAATAATAATAATAATAATAATAATAATAATAATAATAGTGTCTTTAGAACAAGAAATCACTTTCCACCAAGGCCAAACTCCGACATTACAACACTGGTGTTCTCTCAGAGGTACTCTATGCAATTAAAACATCATCATTAAACATCAACATTAGAGACAATGAGAAAATGGAACGATAGATACTGAAGAAAATATTCGGACCAAAGTTTTTTTTTTGCTATTGGCTTTACGTCGCACCGACACAGATAGGTCTTATGGAGATGATGGGACAGGAAAGGGCTAGGACTGGGAAGGAAGCGGCCGCGCCCTGGTGTGAAAATGGGAAACCACGGAGAACTATCTTCAGGGCTGCCGACAGTGGGGTTCGAACCCACTATCTCCCGAATACTGGATACTGGCCGCACTTACGCGACTGCAGTTATCGAGCTCAATGGACCAAAGTTTGAAGATAGCATTTGGATGCGAAAAAGCTCGGAGGAACTCTATTCATTGATTGAGCGATTCACTTCACTTGCACGCAAAAGACGTATGAAATTCTACGGGCATTTAGCACGAATGGATGACTCATGATTGACCAAGAAAATCTTTTTCGTTATCAATGGAACCTTAATTAACCTGCCTCTTCGTCCCCATTAGACCTATCTGTGCCGGTGCGACGTAAAGCAAATAAAAAGAAAGAAACCGAAGGCAAGAAATTCGAAAATAAAAAACGCGTGGACACAAGAAAGACGACAGGCCCATAGTGAAAGGATGAGGAAGTTTTGGGAAGATAAGAAGAATAAGAAGATTATCAATACCTTTGATAAATAATGGTTCTACGTGTTCCTGAGAGGGCCAAACGCATATATATAATAGTGTCTTAACATCCTTCGTCGACTACAACGACTCTGGCGACAGCTTACACTACTACATAGTCTTTAAGTCCGTCGACATCCGCACACCAAACTCTAACACGGCAATTTATAGTCGCTTAAAATTTGTCTAGACAGGTGGACTAAGTGGTGCTTGAATTGAGGTTTCTCTTCAGGACTCGTACTACTTCAAATCAAAATCACTTTATATGCAAATGAAGTGTCTACCTCGGTGGCAAATGATACACAAAAATACATTGTTCCAAAGCACTAAATTTTAAATTACAAAGAAAATATAACATCTTCCTACAAATACAGTATTGTACAATTTATATTAACAATGTTTCTATTAAACACATAGCTCATCTTTATAAATTTATATTATTTACAAAATTCTACTCATAATATATTTTGTATGTACACACATAATCAACTCATATACAGTATGTGGAATCACCTCAACTAATACTACACAACTGCCACAAGATTTATATTTATGTTACTTTTCTTTAACCCATTTTGGTACCTAACGTGCATAATGCACTGGTGCGACTTAACCAGAGCCCCTTTTGCCAAAACTTTGCAGAGTTCCTGAAGGGCCTTCACAGCTTCCGTAGCGGTCCCAGTGCCCTCGAAGACCCCATTGTACTTCATCCTTACAGGAAGTCCCCTACTTCGCCTGTCAAATTTCCATAGCCAAGGGGATTGAATTAATTTATTCACAAAATTTCTTTATTTACAGTAACCTGCACAGGTCGAATGCCCTCTAACATTTTGTTTTTCTCTGTTGCTGTTTACTCTTTCCTTCTATATATGTACAGATTTTGGAAAAGGATCAAACACTTCCCCGGGTAAACTGTTCCACTCCTTCACGCCCTTCCCAATGAATGAAAATGTACCCCAATCGTTTCTGCTAAATTCCCGTTTAATTGTGGTCATCCCTACAGATATAATTATTTTCCAATTGAAGTCTCTCACGGATTTCCCCCCATGCTTCATTTCCTATATAGACTCTATATAATCCTATAAGTCTAGTTTTCGCCCTTGTCTTACTTAAAGCTTCCCACTCACGTTTCTCTAACATTTTTGATACACTACTTTTACTCCTGAAGTCCCCTGTTACAAATTTGCTGCTTTCTTCTGCGCACTGTCTATTTCTTTTATTAGGTATCCTTGGTGAGGATCCCAAACACTGTTTGCATATTCCAATAATGGACGAACCATACTTAAGTAACTTTCCTCTTTTAATTCTTTGTTGCATCCTTCATTATGACATGTAACAATCTGTATGCTTTCACAACAAAGTCATCAGCATGAACCTTCCAGTGCAAATTACTTTCAATTCTCACACCTAAGAATTTGTACTTGCCATCCTTTGGGTCAATTATCTCATCCAAACCATATTTAAATTCAGTTATTAAACTCCTGTCTGTAAATGTAATTGATTTAACCTTCAACCCATTGTTGGATACGGTCAAGGTCCCTTTGTAATTCTGTGCAGTCCCCTATGTTATTTTTATTTCCCTATAAACAATTATGTCATCTGCATACAATCTTATTTTTGATGTTATATTGTTTCCTAAATCGTTTGCATACATTCAGCGACCCTGTCTCCTGCTCCATGCTCGCCGAGTTCACAGTCGAGGATTCTGCCTTCTCTACCAGACGTCTCCACCGAATATTACAGAACAGTGACCTGGATCGCCATGTATCATTACGCAGCTACCTCTACCAGCGACACCTGCACCACCACTACATCGATGAATTCGGCTGCGCCGTTCTCCTCGACTCTGCCATCGTAGCCTAACGTGCTGCCATCATGTCCTCTTTCGCAGATCCCAACTATCAGCCGAGATTTCTCCCATTTCGAAAGTGGGATGCCAACAGCCTTCGGTATAAAAGGTCCGCTCCAACCACCCCTCCAGACGATGCAAAACCAACCCGGCGCTTGGTGGTCAGACGGAGAGATACTCGTCAGGTCAATCTGGATCAATCTCCAACCCTCCACACGGAAACTACATTCGGACTTCCTCTTCCTCCCACCGGCCAATCACTCCCAGTCTCAGGAGCCCATCGTCCTATCAGCCAAACCAGATGTGCACGAAAACACATCTTCCCCCCCCCCCCAAAATGCCACATTTTCTCCCACTGAACACAGTCAAAGGCAGATTATGGGAGTAAGTTGAAATTTTCGACTTTTCTTCAGTCAGCTGACGGTTGTTTAACGTCTGTTCTGTTTGTGCCTTAAATTTCAGCTTGTTCAAAAGGGGATCTCTGAAGCAAGGAAAGCTTGAAACCAAATATTGCTTCTAGTACTAGTGGTGGTGGTGGTGGTGGTGGTGGTGGTGGTGGTGATGTTTCAGTTTGCATTTAAGGGTGAAGTATGCCAAGGAAACAATGTTTTATGATCACTAAATAAACAAGCACAGAGAATTATTATAGGTTATTAAGTCTATCTATTCTCCTCTGCGGAGTAGTGGTTGGTATGATTAGCTACCACCCGAGGATGCCCGTGTTCGATTCCCGGCTCTACCACAAAATTGGAGACGTGGTACGAGGACTGGAACGGAGTCCTCTCAGCCTCGGAAGGTCAGCTGAGTAGAGAGGGGTTGATTGCCTCCTTAGCCATTCTCGAAGTGGTTTTTCGTTGTCTCCCACTTCTACAAGGAAATGCCAGGATGGTACCTAACTGAATGCCATGGCTGCTTCCTTTACTATTCCTTTTCCATCCCTTCCAATCTTCCCATCCCCTACAAGGCCCCTGTTCAGCATAGCATGTGAGGCCACTTGGGTGAGTAATGCTCCTCCACTCCAGTTGTATCCCAACCCAAATCTCACTACCCTTGAGGCGGTAAAGATGGGAACCTCGGTCTGAATCCGGGGAAGAACAAACCTTGGAGGGTAAACGGATTAAGGAAGAAAGAAAGAGAGAAAGAAAGAAAGAAAGCCTACCGTATCCTTTTGACATATTTCACAGGTTTGATATAAATTGTTACGGAGTTATCCGTGGTAGTTAGAGGTGAAAGAAGCTGCTGGGATGAATAGGTCTCAATCTACGAAATTAAGGTTAATTTAAAATTTAACAAGGTTATATTTTCTTTTCAAGATCAAGAAATAACAAATATAACAGGTACTTAGTAGCCTAGCAACAAATCGAGAATGCACAATTACAGTAGCTACAGGATTTGGGCTCCGAGAGCCAGATACACAATTCTTGAGCTATAAGCCCAACTTTGCCCGTATACCAGATTCAACCAAGGGGTAGAAGACCCCAATCATGCTCAAGAGCACTTGCTCCCAATTACATAGTAAAAGCCTCCTCAAGTCACACAGAAACAATTTCTTTTTTGGGAAGAGCAACCCGCTCTCAAAGTTCCAGCCTATCAAAGGCCACACCAAACTCAACCTTCAAGCTGACCTCCAAACACATGAAAACAGGGTTAAAAATACCCAACCTACTGAGGCCTATTAAGTAAAGAAACAGGTCAATTACATGGCCTCCAAAATACCAACTTGAGAGGAGGCGAAACTGCACTCCTAATACACTTTATTAAAACCTACTGGGCACTAGGCCGCATATGCAAGGGCTAATCCCATACTAAAGAGGTGACACGATAGGAAAACTATTACATTACGAAACGAAGAAAAATGGTTGAGAAAACGTAGTCACCTCAGAAAGAATATGAAAGGGAGCTCGAGAGGGTTAGGCACTCTCTATCCCAATTTGTAGTTACAGAGGCTGAATTTAAATCAATAGTCTTTTACATTTTAGAGGAAAGTTACATGGTAGAAGGTTTCGAACCCGCCCCGAGGGTTAAACTGCTGAGCTGGCAAGAAAATAAGTTATAAGACGGCTATTACCTGGTGGTTGAACTGCTGCCCGAAGAAAGAGGCGCTTCCCGCCCCCTGCTACATAATTTACACAATGATAGGTGTTACTGAAGTGGCGCGGAGGTGTACCGCCTGGTACATAAATGATTTGGATATTAAGAAACTAAAGCTCACAAGGTACAACTCAATTGATCTAAACGTAAAATAAATATGAAGTAAGTAACAAACTTGTTCCAAATAAACACTGTATTCTAGAAACAAAACTGGCAACTCCGCTTTCCATTCCACTCGCTTCTACGCAGCCCTTTGAAGTGCCGGTTGTTTACCTATAGAGTGTATGTATGTTAAGTCCTCAGCCCGAAGGCTGGTTGTATCCTCAACAGCTCCGCCATCAGCTGTCAAAGATGGCCTAGGCATCACTGAAGAGGCGTACTAGGGAAATGAGGAGTGAGGTAGTTTCCCGTTGCTTTCCTCACCGAGCCAGAAGTTGCTATTACATATCAGTCTGCCAAGCCCACTGAAATGCATGCACCAACCGACCCTATGAACAATATTTTCACACCATTCGTAGCAGGGACTGGCTGCAGAAGGAATGGCATTACTAGTATCACTCATACCTCAGTCACTTTCAGTTTGTCAAAGCCAAGGATAAAGCTGAGATAGATCAATGAAAGTAACAAAATTGCTCTAGCCCATACCAGAAGACATAGTGCACTGTAAACACAACGTCCCGCCAGCAAAGGCTCAGCCTAGTACGATAATATTCGAATGCGGTTTTATACTTTTGATCGATACTGTATGTACTAAAGAGTTTAGTGATCTCTTAGTCACTCCTGTTAGAGAAAGAGACGAAGAACATCTTGGCACACATCACCACCATCATAGCTTAAACGGTTTATATAGCTCATTCGTAAACAATTTATTCTATGCCTTCATATCTGCCAATGAGGCAGTCGTTAAGACGTCACAAAGTTTGGCGGCCAATAAAAGAATGTAATGGAAATTTCTCGTCGGTGGATCCGATCCAAAGAATGCTGGTACGCAGATGTTAGACTGTGAGTAACGCTGGAAGATGGCCTTTGCTAATAATAGTCATGAAATATATGTGTTTCATGACCTTGTTGTCGGGCCGACATTGCAGGTGTGAAATGTTTTACCTGTACCCTAACGAACCCGTATTTATCACAGTCCTGGCGAAGGCTGTGAAGCTCAAATAGTGGCAGACTAATGTTTGTGTTGTTACCGTCCTCTATCAGTTAGATGTGCTATGCAATACATACTTTATGTACATACTTCCTCTTTTTTTCAATTTGCGTTACGTCGCACTGACACAGATAGGTCTTATGGCGACGGTGGGATAGGAACGGGAGCGGGAAGGAAGCGGCCGTGTACAGCCCCAGCATTTGCCTGGTGTGGAAATAGGAAACCACGGAAAACCATCTTCAATGCTGCCGACAGTGGGGTTCGAACCCACTATCTCCCGAATGCAAGCTCATTGCTGCGCTTCCCTATCCGCACGGAAAACTCGTTCGGTTATATGTATCAGATAATACACACGTAAATATGTCTACCATTTAGACCCGTTTTCTGATACGGGGTCCGCGATGAGGTGAGATGAAATTATGCGGCATGTTTTACGGCGGGATACCCTTCCTGACGCCAATCTCACTTGAGGTAGTGCTGGTGGTGATATTTTATGGGTGAATACAACTAGGTAAGCTCCCTCTATTAACACTAATCAGAGGGAAAATGGAAGCGGTCTGACACTTCGAAAAATGAAGGTATCGGGCGAAGGAAGGCAAGGACCACAAAGGGAGTGAAAATGAAAGACACCCTAGGCCACGAATAGTCTAATACCTTCGGGTCGGTAAATAACAAGGGTCGACCAAGCGAGGTCGGAGAGAAGAGATGAAAGTGAGGAGCCTGGCACGTGCAAGTCTTCATTTGAGGAGGTAATGAAGATGAAATTAATGATAGTGAGTGAAACTGGGTGAGGATGTGGAAGGAATTGACTGTGGCCCATTAATAGGAGCTGTCCCACTACCTTGCCTGGAACTGAAAATGGGAAACCACAGAAAACACTCTTCGAAAAGGCGCCATTAATTAATTCAGGGGTAAGTCAAAATTCTTTTCAAAAGGAAGGAAATAATCAAGCTGAAATTAAGTTACAACTCCCTTCGAAAATTGGGCAATAATTAATTCAAAAGTAATTCAAAATTCTCTTCAAAAGAAAGGGAATATTTAATCTAAAATTAAGTCACAACTCTCTTGGAGCAAGGGACGATATTTAATTCACAAGTAAGTCACACCTCCCTTCGAAAAGAAGGAATTAATTCATTGAAAATGAAGCCACTTTTCTCTTCTAAAAGGGGGTAATAATTAATTCACAAGTAAGCAAAACTCTCTTTAAATAGAGAGAAATCATTTGTTTAAAGTTAAATCAGAAGTTATATTAGCATGTATTTATTTATTTATTTATTTATTTATTTATTTATTTATTTATTTATTTATTTATTTATTTATTTATTTATTTATTTATTTATTTATTTATTTATTTATTTATTTATTTAGCAGTTAAAAAGGTGGGGCTCGTGGCCCTCTCTTACAGAACTGAACAGCGAAAGGTGGGATCCGAACCCACTCGCCTCCCGAATGCAGAGCTTGGCTCCTTAGCCTTGCGCGTTAACACGCGACCACTCCACTAGATTGTCAAATAATACACATACACAATGCACATCCATTTCTGGTTAGACGTAACTTAGTGACTTTGTTACCTTCGCAGATCTTTCTGTCTCCTTGGCTTTGACCATATGAAAGTAATTGAGGTACAAATTAAATATTTAACTAAGAGAGGACCCCCACTGCTCCGCACTATTCGTTATAAATAGCTCAGATAACTCGTCTTGATATGCCTGTCGTAGTCATTTTGCTTTGCCTGCCCTTTTCAATAGTTTAAGGAACATTTAATGAGAAGTGCCTTATGGTACGCAGCAGTTCGTAGTCACAATTCATCTCAGTGATCCCGAAAAGTATGGATTCTACACTACTATTGGCCGTTTTCGATGTTTGGTATACGTCTATCCATATACACGCTTTTTATCCTGCAATTCCTGAAGTAAAGCTTGGTATTGTGTCGTATTTTGTGTGGTATTTTTCATCGCAGTTATTCTATATAATGAAAGGTTGTCTTGTGAGTTCATAGGTTAGTCTCGAAGGAGCGCTTTTTGTCAGGCACAGAACTTTTTAAAAATACATGGCCTTCAATATTTCCAGATATTAATAATGACGTATTGCCTCCGGAGAGACCTGGTGTAGGTCTTTTTCTCGTAGACGGCCTATTAGGCGACCTGCATGTCTGTGAAGATGAAGATGAGGGCCCTACCTAGGATGATTTCTAATGTTGAATACGCCACACACACACATACCCAGCCCCCGAGCCATTGGAATTAACCAATTAAGGTTAAAATCCCTGACCCGGCCGGAAATCGAACCCGGGACCCTCTGGACCAAAGGCCAGCACGCTAACCATTTAGCCATGGAGCCGGACAATATTTCTAGTGTAGCTAGGTTATCCATCGATAGGAGATTCCCTGGTAATGTCTGAGGCGTATGTCATGATGGAGGCTGTTTATACGTAGACTTTTTTCTCGCACTTCCTCTAAAAATAGTAATCACCACCATTCTTTGCAGCTCTGCCATCTGTTGAATATACCTGGAAGCTGAGAAAGGTTTGGAGAATCAAAGAGTATCTAGCAGGGAATAGTATTCATCCGTGATCAGAGGAAGTGTACACTCTATGGCTTGACAGGTAGTAATCAAACATGGTTATATGCAATGACATTACTAAGGATGAAAATCACATATCAGAATATTAATGAAAGTGTTAGTCGCTTAGCAACCCGCTAAGCACAGAATGTATTGCGGGTTAGGGTAAACCTTCGCCTGCAGTTACTGGAGTGATCATTTTATGATTTGATTTTTTGATTGCTCAAAAGTTGGCTGAACTTAGAGACCCATCAATGTATCGTGATTCCCCGGCAGGTAGCCTAATTCCGGAGAGAATAAAACCAAAGTGAAGCAAATCGATCCAGTAGAACGGACGGACTGATTTGCCAAAGCACTTTTTAGTAAACTCGTTTAATATATCGATATCGTCGGCAGCGCGGCGAGAGCTATTCAATGGGGAATTTAAGGATTAGGGAGATTGTCGGTCCGTGCCTCAATGAGTGGACAGAAAATAATCTTGTTTGGGGCGAACAACATCACGAAACTTCAACGAAAGATAATACAAAATGCCCCTTCATTGGACTAAATTCTTTGTGTTATGAATTGTGCGTATTAAGTGAATATGTAGGACCTGACCCGTGGTTGCCGTGAAGCAAAGGAGGATGCCGACAGGGGCTACTAAAGGGGAATTTAAGAGTTAACTGCTATTCTGACTACAATAAACCATTCGTTGTGACTGGGTCGCGACTTTGGAATACGCTTCCAGCTGATGTCAGGAACAAAATATAAGACTGCTGGCAGAGATTTCCTTCTGAACACCGATGACCGTTTCGTGGTTTGGCCATTATGGTATGTAAGTGACTTTGTGATTTCGGAATTAAAATATGCAGTTATTTCCTAGAACTAATATTATCACTTATTATTATTAATACTATTATTTTTATTTTTATTAATACAAAATAATAGCGTGTATACATGTAATATTTAATTATTCAATTCGTGTACATAGAATTTAAGTTGTCCCTGTTTACAGCCATACTTCTTTTGTGTCATATTATGTATAGGCAAAGTATATATCTTTTACGATGTATTGTTTCTCATAACTGCTTTGTATTTTCCTTTATTTGATGCGCACTGCTAACTTAACTTTATGTATTTTTCTAACTTATTAACTTGTTTACGTATCTAATTTAATTATCATACTGCTTTATTATATCGTAATTATGTGGTTAAGTGTCACGAGCCCTAACTTTGTAACTGCTAAATAAATAAATAAATAAATAAATAAATAAATAAATAAATAAATAAATAAATAAATAAATAAATAAATAAATAAATTCTAATAATTTGCGACTTAACTTTAGACAAATTATTTCTCTCATTTTAAAGAGAGTTTTGACTTACTTGTGAATTAATTATCGCCCCCTGCTTGAAGAGTGTTTCCTTTTCGATGAGAGTTATGAATTACTTGTAAATTAATCATTGCCTAATTTTCGAAGAGAGCTGTAAGTTAATTTCGGATTAATAATTTCCTTCCCTTTGAAAATAGTTTTGGCTTACCCTGAATTAATTAAAGGTTCCAATTCGAAGAGAGTTTTAAATTACGTACAAGTTATTGTTCCCGAATAGAGCTGAGAATTGAAGACTGTATATGTATTCGTATTTTAGAATGATGATGATACTAACTTGTATAATAATTACTGCCTTATTTTCGAAGAAGTTGTGACTAACTTATGAATTAATATGAATTCATTGTAACCTTCTTTTCGAAGAGAGTAGTAAATTACGTGTGAATTAATTTTTCCCTCCTTTTTCAAGAGGGTTCAACTTAACGTTGGGTCAAATATTTCCTTCTACAGTATTCAAAGAGAGTTTTGCCCTTTTCTGGGAGGAATTTTATTGCACCGACGCAATGATAAATAAAGAATGGACTCAAACCAACTACGCTCTTAGACACACAGTGACTCGGTTTGCTGTGCGTGGATTTCATCATCGTATATGTAAAATAAAGTCCTTTCACTCACAGGATGAACACTGCTTTTGTGAACTTTGTGGTAAACAATGTGAGAGATATCACCTACAGGACTGATTGAAACGAACAAAATCTATAGTGAGATATAGGGAAGAAAATTAATTTGTATATGTATTTATTGGCCATTGGCTGCAATAAATCAATTATTAAAGAGAGTTTTGAATTACTTCTGCGCCCTTTTCTAAGAGACCTGTGACAATTCTGGAACAATTACTTTCTTCTCGGAAAGAGTTGTAACCTGTCAGTGAATTAATTATTATATTTATTTTGAAGAGAGACCTGAATTTCCTTTCAATCAATTGTTGTCCTTGTGAATTAACTATTTCCTTGTTTTCAAAGAGAGTTGTGACGCTTTTCCGAGGATCGCTTTGACAGCTCGTTCCTTGAGGTTGCTCATGTCGTCCACACTTAATCATGAGTAGTAGACTGTTGTAAATGTGTTTCAGAAGTGTATTGCTGGCCATTCCAGTTAAGCACATTCCAATCTCTCCTCTCATTATTCTTATACCGTTAATAACATCGCTGCTATTATTTCTCCTACATTAATGACAATTTTATTCAGTTTCCTTTCGTGATTGCACGCACTCGATGGTTATAATAATTATAATTGCAAGAGAAATATCGTCTATGTGCACATGCGTTTTACGAAATGTCCGCTATTAATACCTGCTACCATATCGGTCGCAATTTCAACAAACACTAGCAATTTTCTTAGCTAACGATACTTTATTATACAAGAGCTTGAACATTATAATCCAGGCGTGTCTTAATCAGAAATTGTAACCCTGTTATTAAGTGGCCGAGCTTGACGTGTGTCAGACAGTGGAGATGGATATTTGTAAGAAATGTTCCTTCAACTGGCAGGATTTAAACGTCTACTTTATAAATTCCTATGCCAATAAATAAAATACTTTAATTTTTATTTATTTTGTGATTTCCTCAGGAATGCCTGCAGCTGTCTAGTTGATATAATGCATTCTACTACTTTTTTATCTTCCAAATTTCCCATGCAGTAGTGGGATCGTGGTGTAAACTGATGTTTCCCCTGTTTTACACCGAGATGCCCTTCCCAACGCCAACTGTATGTGGAGGGAAGTATTCACTGTTGCGCAATTCTGTGGTGGTTGTTATTGTGGTGTGTTGGGTGTAGATAAAAAGGAGCACAGGAGTCAGAGAATTAACCACAGGCACTTAAAATCCCAGGAACGACCAGTGTATCTAGCAACAAGAATCTAACCGCCATATGACGTCGTCAGGTGCTGCCATCCTGAGGTAATAAACTCGCCGTGCCGTGTAGATAACAATTAGTGTAGCTCTGGAGTCCGACTTGGTAGCACCTCCTGCGGGGTTTCGCTTGATTCGTTTAAGTATTTTCTCAAGATGTACACGGCGAAAACAGCGACAAGTAGTGAAAATTTGAGAACATTTTGGCGAGATTAGGGACGAAAAGACCCGAAGGAAAGCAACACGATTTGTTCTGGGTATTTTCGACGAAATAACTGTATAATGGAAATGTTGCAATTTTGGGACTGGGAAGACTTAGGAGTAAGAAGATGAGCTGCTCGACTAAGTGGTATGTTGCGAGCTGTCAGTGGAGAGATGGCGTGGAATGACATTAATAGACCAACATGTTTCAGTGGAATTTTAAAAAGAAGGAAGAATCATAATATGATGATAAACTTGGAATTCTAGAGGACAAATCGGGGAAATTACTCTTTCATGAGAAGAATTAGAGAATGGAATCATTTACGAAGGGAGATGGTCGATAGATTGCCAACTTTTTTGAAATCATTTAGAAGAGATTAGATAAATATCTGATTAGGAATCTTCCACTTGGGCGACAACGCTAAATGCCGATCAATTGTGATTTATTTATTTATTTATTTATTTATTTATTTATTTATTTATTTATTTATTTATTTATTTATTTATTTATTTATTTATCTGTTTACCCTCCAAGGTCGGTTTTTCCTCGAACTCACCGAGAGATCCTACCTCTACCGCCTCAAGGGAGGTGTCCTGGAGCTTCAGACTCTTGGTCGGGGATACAACTGGGGAGGATGACCAGTACCTCGCCCAGGCGGGCTAACCTCCTATGCTGAACAGGGGCTTTGGTGGAGGAAGGGATAGACAAGGAAGAGGGAAGGAAGCGGCCGTGGCCTTAAGTTAGGTACCATCCGAGCATTTGGCTGGAGGAGAAGTGGGAAACCACGGAAAACTACTTCCATTATGGCTGAGGTGGGAATCGAACCCACCTCTACTCAGTTGACCTCGCGAGGCTGAGTGGACCCCGTTTCAGCCCTCGTATCACTTTTTCAAATTTTGTGGCAGAGCCGGGAATCGAACCCGGGCCTCCAGGTGCGGCAGGTAATCACACTAACCACTACACCACAGAGGTGAACTAATTTATTTCCTCTCCTTGGACTGTGATTCATTTTCCTGAGCATTTTATTTTCAGTAAAACTTTAACAACTAGGCCTTTCCAAATACTGTATTATCCCAAATTTTTAGAAATATTTTCCAAAATATTATTTTTTAAATCAGGCACCGCTATATTATGGAGCCTTTTGGTCGTATGAAACTTCAAACGGATTAATAATAATAATAATGCAATAAATATTCTTCGATCTGAAAGTCCTTAAAAATGTGTGGAAGGATGTAGAGTGTTACAATAAATGAAATACGTATACCTTTAGTATAATAAGTTCCGAGAAAGACTGTTTGTCTTCGTCTAGGATAATTTTCAAGGCTAATCAATATTAATAAACTAAGTAGAAAAGAGAAACTTGGAACAAAATTGATTACACTCGAAGGCAAACATGACCAGAAATGGCATAAGGAAGTTGGCGATTACCGGTACCTGTTATTAAAGCAACAGAGCGCTATACATTGAAGTTCCAGAAGGTCATATTATAGCCTACGTAGAACTGAACTTAATATTCGTAACAGAGGCTAGGGACGCTGCTGTTAGCACAGATTAAAATCTCACTATATTGTGCCTTTTAAATCAGTCCCTGTACATTACATCCACGGAGCAATAATTATAACCACTACTTTTAATTCAAAAGAGAGAGAATTTCTTTTTCTAGAATAAACTGAAGAGAGAGACCTTTTTTAAAAAATATGAGGAGAAAGTCAGACTGGGTGAGATCTATGTAGAACTTAGGCACAAGCACGTTGACCTGAGTGAAGTACCCATTATTTGAAACAAATTTAAGGGATAAATAACGTACGTCTCCTTTGTGGTCTTTACCAAACGAGTTTATTTAGGGACTGGCGTAAGTAACCGTCATTCGCAGGGGTTTTGGGAAGGTATATAGTTATCTAATTATTTTGAATAATAATCTCTCAGTTCCTATTTTTGCGTACGTGTCAACTATAATCTGATTTACCCGGAGTAATGTAAAAGATCTTGTTTAACCTGCCTCAAGAGAAGTTTCTTTTTAAATCTATTTCTCTTCCAATTTTATAATTTACGGGAAATATACCCCCCCGAAAATGGTCTTCCGTAGTTTCCCATTTTCACACCAGCACAGCAACTGTACCATAATTAAGGCCACGGTCGCTTCCTTCTCAGTTCTATCTCACCGTTACCACAATATCTGTCCGTGTTGGTGCGTCAGTCAAAATTGGAAAATAGCGAATAAGAACAAAGATGGACAGACAGAAAAACATCCAGTTGCTTCTGCGGTCTTTATGTAAAATGAAAAGTTTCTTATTAGTCAAACAAAATTACGATTCTGTACAGGTAAATCGTCTCTCCTGTATATAAATGGTAAGTGTATATTCTGCGATCCTTAATTTATTTTACTAGCGAGCTCAATAGCTGCAGTCGCTTAAGTGCGGTCAGTATGCAGTATTCGGGAGTTAGTGGGATCGAACCCCACTGTCGGCAGCCCTAAAGATGGTTTTCCGTGGTTTCCCATTTTCAGACCAGGCAAATGCTGGGACTGTATCTTAATTAAGGACACGGTCGCTTCCTTCCCATTCCTAGGCCTTTCCTATCCCATCGCCGTAAGACCTATCTGTGTCGCTGTGACGTAAAACAAAAAAAAAAGAAATTAATTTTACTTAATCCGTTTACCCTCCAGGGTTGGCTTTTCCCCCAGACTCAACGAGGGATTCCAGCACAAGGGCAGTGTCCTGGAAGCGTGAGACATTTGATCGGGGATACAACTGGGGAGGAGAGCCAGTGCCTCGCTTAGGCTGTCTCTCCTGCTATGCCGAACAAGGGCCTTGTGGGGTCATGGGAAGATTGGATAGCATAGGTAAGGAAGACGGAAGGAAGCGGACCTGGCCTTACGTTAGGTACCATCCTGTCTGGAGAAGAAGACGGGAAACCACGGAAAACCACTTTGAGGTTGGCTGAGGAGGGAATCCAGCCACCCCCAATCAGTTGACCTCCGAAAGCTAAGTAGACCTCGTTCCAGTCCTCGCACCACTTTTCAAATTTTGTGGCAGAGCCGGGAATCCATCCCGAGCCTCCGGGGGTGGCAGCTAATCGCACTAACCACTACACCACAGAGGCGGACTTCTACGATCTTTTCTAAACAAATATCATCAGTTAATCATTTTTCTGTGATAAATGTCCACCATCATCTGAACATGGTTTTATTTTACCAAATATCATGTGTTTACTCGTCTTTCACAATTGCTCGTACTTTGCTTTGTTGATCGTAACGTAGTTTACTAAAAATGTAGACTATATTTTATCAATGTGATTTACATCATTTTGAGCATTATAGAGTCCAGAAGGAAGTTTACATTTTCTTGGACAGACACATGTATATTCCAAAGTGTCCGGAAAAGATCCAGACAGTTGCCAACCATATTTCCCACTGCTTGAACCTCATAAGCTTTAAGAGGATAAAACTTAGAAAGACGAATAAAACAAAGGCACCATTGGCCAGCCCACATCAGTGTTAATATTCAAATCTATCAGCGTTAATTCTGAACTTTCTCTCGAATATTCATGTTAAAATGTAAGGAAGCGGAAAATCATTTTTGAGAGGTGCGGACAGCCTAGCCTCTCTGTTACAAAGGTGTGGCATCGTCTTTAGACAGAATGGAATTACCGTGCAAGGTCTCGCTCGAAAGTCTTCCGGCTGAACTACCAACGATCAACAGGTAAATAATCAGTACAGTGTGTCACTGTCATTGGGATTATTCTAAAGTAGACAACAAGGGTCCTTCTAAAACGCCGAGAAGGAAACTTATGTTTGTTTGATGTCTTGTCGACCCCGTAGTCTAGGGAAGCGTGTGTGCCTCTTACCGGAAGGTTCTGGATTCGATTTCCGCTCAAATTCTGGATTTTTACCAGGATCTGAGGGCTGGTTTGTGGTGTACTCAAACTGCGTAATTACAATGAGGAGCTAATAATAATAATAATAATAATAATAATAATAATAATAATAATAATAATAATAATAATAATAATAATGGCGTATGGCCTCCGGAGAGGCTTGGTGCAGATCTTTTTCTAGTAGACGACCTATTAGGCGACCTGCATGTCTGTGAAGATAAAGATGAGGGCCCTACCTAGGATGATTTCTAATGTTGAATACGCCACACACACCCCCAGCCCCCGAGCCACTGGAATTCACCAAGTAAGGTTAAAATCCCCGACCCGGCCGGGAATCGAACCCGGGACCCTCTGAACCGAAGGCCAGTACGCTGACCATTCAGCCAACGAGTCGGACAACGAGGAGCTATCCGACCGTCATATAATGGCCCTGATTAGAGATCCAAGAATAACGTCCGAAAGGATTCATCATGCTGACAATACGGCACCCTGTTATGTATAGGTCTTCGGGCTGAGCAGTGGTCGCTTGGTAGGCCAAGGTCCATCAGGGCTGTAGCGCCGTTACGTTTGCTTGTTTGTTTTTAACGTCTTACTACTGACGATGTCAAAATACACAACGTAGTCGGATTTTAATCCCACTCCAGATCTTTAATACGGCAAAAGTTAGCAGTAAGGAGCTGTCACATTTAAACAATATCACCTGCCAATTAGCCCAGCATCTAGGATACCCGTAAAACATGCGCCAAGTTTGATACATTGCTTACGATTTGCACCGACATGGATAGGTCTTATGGTGACGGTGGGAAAGGAAAAGCCTAGGAGTGGAAATGAAGCAGCCCTGGCATTTGCTTGGTGTGAAAATGGGAAACCATCTTCAGGGCCACCGGTAATGGAATTCCAGCTTACTTTCTCCCGACGCAGCCATTTGTTCGATCACTGGGTGTGTGATATGAGACGAAACACACAGGGTGTGTCAAAACTTAACGGTTAAAGTTCAGAAATGGCCTCCCTTTAGACAGAGAAAAATAGTAGTGTATGTCACCTTTAGCGGCCTTATTGAAATCCGACACTCCCAACACTGTTGTACTGTTACAAAGGACAACTCTGTAACGCCAGCTGGAACAAACTGTCCACGAATCAGATGAAATGTTCAAAGAGACCTCCTGCCTGAATACAGGCCTCGACTCATCTTCACATTGACTGTCCAAACACGATCAAAAATGCCTGGTAAACTGTTTGACAGACTTCCACAGTGCGTGCAAGTAAGATTATTAGTTTATGGTCAAGAGAAGTCGAATACACGACAGACTTGACGTGTTCTCAAAGGTGAAAGTCCATAAGATTTAAGTCAGGAGAATGTGATGGCCAAGCGAATGTCGGATAACTCCCCAATTGTGCATTTCTTCTTTCTATATGACAATTGCGGAGTTATCCGTTTTGCCGTTGAGTGTTGAGACACAAGACATTAAGTACTTTTTGGAAATAAATTTCACTTTAACACATATTGAATATAGCTTCCATTACGGCGGACAAACTCTTCACGAGGAGTGCGGATGTTCGCGACGACTTTGAGGCAGAAGTCTTCAGTAATCCATTGCATATTTTAACAAACCACACACACATTTCGGTCACATTATCTGTCTTAGGGAAAATACTTTCTCTGTCAAGAAACTGCTCACGTAGAGAAGTACCGTGGGCGCGTGGTTCGGGTAACTTCACTGAGTTTGAATTCAGGAGATTGTGGGGTCGGACCGCGCTGTTGGAAATCCTGAAGGTGGTTTACCACTTTTATAGCAGGCCATACCATGCCTTAATTAAGGCAACAGTCCAATACTGTAATCGCCGTAGAATCTGTCTGAGTCGGTGCAATAAAGACGATTAAGATATCGTCGCTCGACCGGTAAAAGGTTGTATCCCACAATACTCTTCCTATCCATTATTCTCCTTCAGACTGGTCACGCCTCCCAGCCACATATGGATACGCAGTCCATCAGAACAATGTCCGTTGTGTTCGTTTTCCTATGTCAACGATTAAACGAAAATGAACCTTACATGCAATGTACACTGGGAGTGCGTAAATACGTAATGCAAACGTACATTCCTACAGTACGGTACTGTAAGGTTCATTTTCCTTTACACATGGGCATAGGAAAATGAACACAACAAAATTTGTTCTGATGGACTGCATATACATACGTGGCTGGGAGGCGTGACCAGTCTTAAGGAGAATAATTGATAGGAAGAGCTTTGTGGAATACAACCTTTTACCGGTCGAGCGACGATATATATATTTAAATATAGAAATAAATTAAAAGGATATAAATATGAACCTGAACCTGAAACACGGCTCGAAATTTTCTTTCCGCCGCCGGGAAATACTGTCTGGGCGTAAAGTATTACATTTTCATTGGGCTGTAATCTTCCACGGTGAAAACGCAAATGAAACAAAGATACAGGAAGATGGGATCCCCAACAGCCACCTCTCCATAACTTTCCTGGAAGGTATTGAGCCGTGTACGAAACTGAATGGCATTCGATCCATGATATGAAAGGTACTTCCTCGTGGTGTGAAAAACTGCTATGTGAAATATTTTATCTTAGAACTTTGAACGGCAAGGTTCTGTCATCTAAGGTTCAACATTGTGCTAGTAATTTCAAAGAATTCAAGAGAGTCAAGTCGTCGCCAAAAGACCTATCTGTGTCGGTGCGACGTAAAGCCCATAGCAAAAAAAAAAAAAAAAAAAAAAAAAAAAAAAAAAAAAAAAAAAGAGTCAAGACTAAAATGATGCGATTTTGGGCAGAAAGAAATATAATTTTCAACCCTTCCTCTTCAAATCTCGTCATCAGTTTTACCCTAACGTCTTGTTTACAGCTCTAAATTACGGATTTTAAGGGTGGCGGCACTGTGTGTGGGAAGGCTCACGCCTCTTTCTCTCACACTGGCTATAAAGTTCTTTCAGACTACCTTCTTCTTCTTTATATGTTTACCCTCCATGGTTGGTTTTTCCCTCACCGAGGGATCCCAGCTCTACCGCCTCAAGGGCGGTGTCCTGGAGATTCAGACTCTTGGTCGGGGATACAACTGAGGAGGATGACCAGTACCTCGCCCAGGAGGTCTCATCTTCTATGCTGAACAGGGGCCTTGTTGGGGGACGGGAAGATTGGAAGGAATAGACAGGGAAGAGGGAAGGAATCGGCCGTGGTCTTAAGTTAGGTACCATCCCGGCATTTGCCTGGAGGAGAAGTGGGAAACCACGGAACACCACTTCCAGGATGGCTGAGGTGTGAATCGAACCCCCTACTCACATGACCTCCCGAGGCTGAGTGGATCCCGGTCCAGCCCCCGTACCACTTTTCAAATTTCGTGGCAGAGCCGGGAATCGAACCCGGGCCTCCGATGGTGGCAGCTAATCACACTAACCACTACACCACAGAGGCGGACTCTTTCGGACTACCATTTCAATAAGGTAAACTCGTGTCCTCACCCCGAGGTGGTGCAGCTCTTTTTAGGCACATCCCAATTGGAGGTGAGCTGCATGTACCATTTCAACCACATTCCATTCTTAAATTTCTAACAGTAGCGGGAATCGAACCAGGGCCTCCTAGGGTGGCAGCTAATAACACTAACCGTTACGCTACGGAGGCGGACACCTTGTAATAGGACTACGCTGTGCGTAAGAAGAGAAAGAAGTCTGGGGGCTAACTTACAGTCCAGAGTTGTTTTAAAGCAAGCATATTCCTTAAAATATTCAACTGAATTTTTCTACATTAAAATACGTATTTTTAGCTCTTTGCCATGTACAAAATCCTCCTTGCGACAGAATTCTTATCACATTCTCCCGAAATTTTCAGATAATGTTTCAGTATGTACCGGAATTAAAAGTAGTTCTGCAATTTATTATTAGTTGAGTATTTCCTTCATATTTTTGGTCCTAAGCCAACCGCCGTAGCCGTGTTGAAACACCGGATCCCGTGAGATCTCTGAAGTTAACCAACATTGGGCGTGGTCAGGAGTTGGATGGGTTGTCACGCGCTGTTGGTGGGGGAAGGGAATGCAGGAGCGGAAAGGAACTGGCCACCCTACCGCACGTAAACTCCGGCTCAGAAACACCTCTGCGGAGGTTCGGACCTGCCTTCGGGCAGAACAACCCTTACCTTACCTTTGGTCCTAAAATAGCACCGAACTAGGTGTTTGCCTATTGTATTAATAAAAAGAAAAAATTGAAAAAAATATATCTCCAGTAGAGTTGTTATTAAGTACAGTGGCTTTCTCTCATCGGTTGGCCGGCAGGTGCACTCAGCCTATCTGCCTCCCTTTGACTCATCACTTCCCGCTACACAGCACAGCGACAGCAGTTCAGATCCGTGTTTAAAACGTACATTATGTGTTGATCTGTTGCTTCAAATGTTCTCGAGTTGGGAAGTGTTACTTTGGGGTATAATTCTCATAATACCTCCACACGGTAGAGGAAAGGGTATTTATGTACGATAATTATGTGAAAACAAGAGTCTTGCAGGGAAGTCGTTAGGCGATTTGTAACACAATTTCCAGGTGTACGCCCTCCAGACAGAGAGGCCGTGAGGAAACTCGCAAACAAAGTGAGAAGAGCTGGTTCTTTACTCGATAACAAGCGAAGTGTTAAAAAGAACGTGTACTTAACGAGGAAAAAGCAAATGCAAATCGCAAGAAGATTAGAACATACGCCTAAAAATTCCTTAAGGCGACTTGTACAAGAAGCCGGGGTTTCGAAGACCTCAGCATGGCGGACTACGAAAATGTAAACATTGAAATCATACAAGGTGTGAATCGGACTTTCCTAAGACGATCCCAGAAATGTGTGATTGCAGGAGAACATTTCCAACATCTCCTGTCATAACGTACGAGGTTATTTTCTTAATTCTTAATTACTTTCTTAATTCTTATTTTCTTAATAGGGGCTGCCTGGCCGAGGCGGTAAAGGCCTGCTCGGTTCGCCCGGAAGGACGTAGGTTCTAATCCACGTCAGGAAGTCGTAAAATTTAAGAAACGAGATTTCCACTTTCGGAGGTGCATATGGCCCTGAGGTTCACTCAGCCTACACCAAAAATGAGTACCAGGTTAATTCCTGGGGGCTAAGGTGGCCGGGCGTAGAGCTAACCACTCTAGCACATCATGTGCCGAGGTTAACAATGGTGGAAGCCTGTACCTTTCACTCCTCCAAGGGCCTTCATGCCCTGTACGGAGGTGACTTTGCTTTTTTATTTTCTTAATTGTAATTGTTATCTCAGGGCATGCAAAGACAAATTGAGCAAAGCGCTGTCCTAGTTGCTATAAGATAAACTCACTGTATATGAGTATTTTTGACAATTTTGCCAAATTATAGCCCAAATATAATTAAACTGTGCTGCAAGAAGCATTTTTTCATGCAAAACATATTAAAAATAAATATTATTTATTAGTAACTTTGCAACAAATTAACTAATCAACTACAAATTTTGTGTTTTTCTGTATCTTATTAATATGTGCTTGTGTTTTAAATTTGGTTGTGCTAAGTCGTAAATTGTAGAATTTAGAAACTTCACTCATGACTTTCCTTAGATGATACATGTATGGCGGGTCAGTATTTCTCCCACAATGTTATCACATACCGGTTTTCGCAGGGGCAACGACGATTCGCTTTATAAGGTTACACGTGTCACTGTTCGGGCGCCACCCTTAGGTCGTCAATTCCAATCAAACTTGTTTGACTTGCGAATCTACCCAACTATGCGATTAAACATGCACTACTATGTGCTGTTTACAAAGACAAGAAAGTCAGGAGACAATGCATGATCCAAAACAAAAGTGAGGTAAACACTCTGTGAATGGGCGCAGCTGGCCGTGCAGGATGTGTAAAGCGTGTTGCCGCAGGGCACATTATAAATACAAAGTTATTACGCCTACATGTACAAGGTACAGGTTAAGGTATAAATATTCATTTGACAGAATATGAGAATCGGTAGTTAAAGAAATCTCATTTAAATAAAAATTACACTCCTATTTAGTCTCTCCTTAATCGTGCCAGCTCCAAAAGCGGATGAGGAGCTCAGATTCTCACGACTCGCAGCCGCGTCACTTCATGGCGAACCACAACCACCAGAATTATATGATGAAATGGCGTGTGGCTTTTAGCGCCGGTAGTCCGAGGACATGTTCGGCTCGCCAGGTGCAGGTCTTTTGATTTGACCCCCATAGGCGACCTGCGCGTAGTGATGAGAATGAAGTGATGAAGACGACATATACACCCATCCTCCGTGCCAGCGAAATTAACCAATGATGGTTAAATTTCCCGACCCTGCCGGGATTCGAACCCTAGACTCCTGTGACCAAAGGCCAGCACGCTAACCATTTAGCCATGGAGCCCATGATGAGTAGAGTTCGGAGGTCTTCTTCTTTTCTCTTCTTCTTTTTTCTTCTCGCACACCTGTGAGGTCGCGCCAAACATACATGTGGATTTAGCCCCGTTTTTCACGGCCAGATGCCCTTCCTAAGTGAAGGAATGTAATAACCCTTACGTGTTTTATTTGTTTTTTTTGTTTCTTGCTACTTGTTCAATGTCGCACTAACACATCCAAGGTTTTCAGGGACGGAATGATGGGAAAAGGCTAGCATTGGGAAGGGAGCGGCCGATGCCTTAATTATGATGTTAAAATGAAAAACCACGATAAACTCTCTTCACGGTTGCCGATGATCAACCCGATGGTGGGATACGTTGCGTGTTTCTGTGGTGGTTGGTAGCGTGTTATGTTGTCTGCATATGAAGAAGAAAGTGTTGGGTCAAACACACAACCAGTCCCCGCGCCAGAATAATTACTCAGACGCGCGGAAAATCCCTGACCGGATTGGGAATTGAACCCGTGATCCTCCGAACCTAGGACTCAACGCTGACCATTCAGCCAAGGTGTCGGGCTCCTAAATTAGCTAAATATGACCAAACATAAGTACTCCCAATGATTTATTGTTACCGCTAATTATTTTGTATTAATGATACAATTCATTTTAAAATGTTATTGCACTACTTGAATTAATTTCCTTACTAAAGAACGAGTTGGTCGTGTGGTTAGGGTGCCGCAGCTTTGAGCTTGCATCGGGAGATTGCGAGCTCCACTCTCGGCAGCTCTGAATATGGTTTTCCGTCGTTTTTCGTTTTCCCACTAGGAAAATGCTGGAGCTGTACCTTAATTAAGGCCACAGCCGCTTCCTTCCCACTCTTAACCCTTTCTTATCCCACCGTCATCATAAGACCTTTCTGTGTCGGTGTGACGTAAAGCAACTTGTAAAAATAAAAAATAAAATTACTAGTTATTTTAGCTAAATTCCAATAATCTCTGTCATAAATTTACTATCAATCATTAAACTGTGGTTAGAGTGATTAATGCCACCTCCGGAGGCCCGGGTTCTATTTCCGGCTCTGCCACAAAATTTGAAAACTGGTACGAGGACTGGATCGGAGTCCACTCAGCCCCGGAAGGTCAACTGAGTAGAGAGGTGTTCGATTCCCGCCTCAGCCATCCTGGAAGTGGTTTTCCGTGGTTTTTCATTTCTTCTCCAGACGCATTTCGGGATGGTACCTAACTTAAGGTGAAAGGCACTTCCTTCCCTTTCGTTGTCTGTACCTTCCAATCCCCCAGAATACCTCTGTTCAGCATAGCAGCTGAGGTTGCTTGGGTGAGGTACTGGTCCCCCTCCCCAGTTGTGTCCTCAACCAAATGTCCGTCGTTCCAAGACACTGCCCTTGAGGCGGTAAAGGTGGGATCCCTCGCTGAGTCCGCAGGAAAAACCAAACCTTGACGGTAAAGAGATTATATAGTACATGTAAAAAATTGTCCATGGGTACTGGAAGTGAAGAAGGATCTGGAAAAAGCCCTGATGAACTCAACTGACACCGCGCACAGAAACCTCTATAGGAAAAAATTTAATGTATGGAAAGTGCAACCAGAGAACGAAGTGAAAAAGAAGACTGGAGCAAAGTGGACAGAAGAACGAAAAAGGATCCACGGGGAAAGGATGAGAGCTGTTTGGCAACTCAGAAAACAGAATCGTTAAAGCTTTGTGTGATCAACTGTGTCCATGTGCACATAATAATAATAATAATAATAATAATAATAATAATAATAATAATAATAATAATAATAATAATAATAATATAATAATAATAATAATAATAATAATAATAATAATAATAATAATAATAATAATAATAATAATTACGGAGTTATCCGTGGAAGGCAGAGGTGAAAGAAGGTGCGGGCTGGAATGGGTCTAACTACAAGTCTTAAAGGTGAAATTAAAATTTAAATAAAGGTTATATTTTCAACAGATAACAACATTTAACAATTTTCACTACGTGAAATAACAAAGAAAATCAGGTACAACGCAACTTTACAAAAGAAAGCACAAGTTACGGAGTCTTTACAATCTCTGGGCTATGAGCCCAAATTCGTCAATCCTTGAGCTCTCAGCTCACAACCACAAAGTACCAAAGGGCAGAACGCCCCTCATTACATGGAGCACTTACTCCCAACTTCACATCTCAAGCCTCTCTAAGGCGCTTTTACCACAACACCATAAAGAGCTAACCCGCCCTCGATCTTTCGAGCCTATAAAGGCAATAACAGACTATTACATTAAATTGCCATCAAGGCATAACTTATAAAGAAACAGGGGTATCTCGTACCCAATCTACTGGGCCTTAGTGGGCAAACACTAGGTTAATTTAAATGGCCCAAAACGCAAAATGGATGGAGGCGTGAATTAGCACTCCTAAATACACATTTTAAAACCAAAGTGGCGCTAGGCCAATTACACAGGGGCTAATCCCAAGCTAGGGAGGTGATTCGTATGAGAAAACTTTAATACATTAAGGAAGAGAAGAAACGGTTATGAAAACGTAGTCACCTCAAGTTCAAAATAAAGGGGAGCTCGAGAGGGTAAAGCAGTCTCAATCCCCGCTTTACAGTTGAAGAAATTTGTAGTTTTTACATAGACTGAAAAGGGATTTACATTTTAAAGAGAGAGGTTACATATTAAAGGTTTCGAACCTTCCCCGCGAGTTAAACTGATGAGCTAGCAAAGAGGAAAGAAAGAACTTAATCGGCCATTACCTTGTTGAAGAGCTGCTGCCCGAAGAAAGAGGCGCCCTTCCCGCCCCCTGCTACATATCGACACGCAAGGCTAGATGTTATTGAAGTGGGCCGGAGACAAGAAAATCAGCAGTTTTTATACCCTCGCGGAAAATTCGAGACCTTTCATGAATGATTAAGACCCGCCCACAAACGTTTATTGGTTAACAGCGAAAGTAACACACAAATCGATGAAGAAACACCTTATTGGTGGGAAATTAATTACAGAAATTTAGGATTGGTTAAATTCACAACAGGCGGAAAGAAAGCTTAATATTGCCAACCCTCAAATGAAAGAACAAAATTTAGTAAAGACAAAACTTATGAATACAAAATTTCTCCAAGAAAGTTTATTCCTTCGCACCAGAGTGCATTATCATAGTTTTTAGTAGAGACACCTTTTAGAGAATGTCCACACTTCTTGATCAACAAAAGCAATACAAAAACCCCTAGAGACATCTTCTGATAAACAGGAGAGTTGATTCAGTTGTTACAGTTCAGGGTTTCTGCTGTAGAGGAGTTTCAATTGGCGCAAGATTTGAACTTGCGTCGTAGAGGTGTACAGCCCGGTACAATAATAATAATAATAATAATAATAATAATAATAATAATAATAATAATAATAATAATAATAATAATAATAATAATAATAATAATAATAATAATAATAATAATAAGAATAATAATAATAATAATAAATAATAATTACAGTCTTACACAGTAGTTATTTACAGACACCACATCCCTGCTACTGCAAACAATTGAAAATAATATTAGTTTTCGGAATTAAGAATGCGCCGACATTGGCCGCTGACACAAAATGTTTAACTGAAGTAAAATAGGGAGAAAAAAATGCATATTCTTTACTCCCCATTCTACTCATCTTGGCACAATATAACCATGTGCGCCTTCAAGTATTCAAATTGAAATATTTTTCGATAGTCACCCAACATTCTTATGTATTGGGAAAGCCCCTTTGAACGTCGCAAGACGTCGCTGGTACATACTGAGACTCCGTTTAGGCCTAGTCACTGCAGTTCAAATGTGGGTCATCTTCTCCAACAGGAGCTTAACTATCCTGTAGTACGTCACTAATTTTGCTCATCGTCGCATATCCAGGATTTCCACTCTTTACAGAAATAGCTACATCGATTCCCTCTTGTCTTCCCTACCTTGCATTTTAAATCTTCATCAATTTCGAAAAACTCACGTAAATCTAAACAATCGGTGTCTGAACTATTAATTACTTTCGTAATTTCTGCGTAATTTAACTTCATATCAGCCAAATTTCCATACACACTGATACTAAATTATCTTTGAATAATGATTATGGACGAGGCGTCACTAGTATCAAACAATGAAATTGCATTTCACACACCTTAATAATTCTCGCAGTATTTCTCTGCCGCGTTGAGCCATGTACCCTATCGTGTAAGTACTGGTTGGGCGCCAGGTCGGGAGAGTACGGCGGCTGCAGAAGGATGTCTCATCCAAGCGATTTCATGGTGTCTTTCACTGGTTTTGCTGTGGAAGACGGCGCATCGTCGTGTAACAAAATTACTTTGCCATGTCTTCTGGCCCATTCTGGTCATATTTCAATCAATGCTTTAAATTAATCATCTGTTGACGAATATTTTCATGATATTTGAAATTAAACTTACAAAGTCGAGAAAATTCTGTCCAATTTCCTAAGCTAAGTGTCTAAGTACATGTATAAAGCATGTTTTTCTTTTCTTGCTAGTGGCTTTACGCCGCACCGACACAGATAGGTCTTATGGCGACGATGGGAAGGGAAAGGGCTAGGAGTTGGAAAGAAGCGGCCGTGGCCTTAATAAGGTACAGCCCCAGCATTTGCCTGGTGTGAAAATGGAAAACCATGAAAAACCATCTTTAGGGCTGCCGACAGTGGGATTCATACCCACTATCTACCGGATGCAAGCTCACAGCCGCGCGCCCCTGACCGCACGGCCAAATCGCCCGGTATAAAGCATGTTATTAGGTAGTAAGTAAGTAAGTAAGTAAGTAAGTAAGTAAGTAAGTAAGTAAGTAAGTAAGTAAGTAAGTAAGTAAGTAAGTAATTCGTCTTTATTCGTGCGAAGTTAGGGTTCGCGCATTCTCTTGCACTTAATCACAACATTAAAGTTATATAACAGAAATAATAACAGGTGTATGCATATGTTTTTGCCGATTTTTCTGGAAAAGAAAACACATACTTTTCAAGGGAAATTCATTTTTTTGTTTATGCAAAATATTGGCCATCGGCTTCTACATACTTCGCCCATCTTTCAGGTAAGTTATGAATACCATGCCAGAAAAACTGGTTGTCTTTGCAGCAGACCATTCGTCGAGCCATTTTACATCTTCCTCGAAATTGCTGTAGTGCTGCTCTGCGAGCGCGTGCCCCATTGATGCGAAGAGGTGATATTCATATGGCGCCAGGTCGGGGTAGTACGGCGGGTGCGGAAGGATGTCCCATACATGCGATTTCAAGGTGTCATTCCCTGGTTTAGCTGTGTGATACGGTGCATTGCATTGTAACAAAAACACTTTGCCATGTCTTCTGGCCCATCCCGGTCGTCTTTTGATCAATGCGTGATTTAAATTAATCATTTGTTGGTGTTCATTAACAGTTTCGCCGGGATTCAAGAGTTCATAATACACAATGCTGCTCTGGTCCCACCAGGCATAAAAAATGGTCTTCTTGCCGAAGCTATTTGGCCTTGGTGTTGAAAGACCGACTTCGTCAAGTGACAGCCACGATTTCCTCCGCTTCGGGTTTTCAAAATAAATTCATTTTTCGTCACTCGTCATAATTCGATACCGATATTATTTTCTTTCGTGGCGCTGAAGCAGCATTTCACACGTGAATTTGCGATTCTCCATTTTGCCATTCATTCAAATGGTGTGGGACCCATTTACCGAGTTTATTGATCTTTCCCATTGCTCGTAAAAATTTGCTGATTGTTTCTTGTGATACATTTCATGCTTGTGCAATTTGCTGTTGAGTTTGAGTCCAGAGCGCGCACTGTCTTTCACATTGAAATCACTACGTTTAAATTGTCGAAACAGGTTTCTACCAGCAAACGATGACTTTCCACAGCCTTTTTCTTTTGATTAAATAAGAAAAACCATGCGTGCCGCAAATATTCTTTTTCGGCACAAACGTCGACATGATCACTGAACGATACAACCCAGACGCTAGTGTTTGGCTGACTCCAGTTGTGTGTGTTGGTAGGTTAAACTCAGACGAACAAACTGACGTATGTGTCAAATTCATACGCTGCGTACTGTTCGCTGGCGCCATCTCTTAGTGAAACCGGAAAAGTCTTATGCATATACCTGGTAAAATATTACAACAAATCATGAAAATAATATAGTACTACTAATGGCAAATATATAGAGATAGAAATAATTATATATTGTACAACATGGCAATATAAATGAAGATAAAAACGACTATAAAACTTTTGTTACAAGTTGCTTAACGTCGTACCGACGAAGTGGTAGGAAAGGCCTAGCAGTGGGAAGAAAGCGGCCGTGGCCTTAATTAAGGCACAGCCTCAGCATTTTCTGGTGTGAAAATTGGAAATCACGGGAAAACCATTTTAGGGCTGCGGTTTGAACCCACTATCTCCCGAATACCGGACACTGACCGCACTTAAGCGACTGCAGCTATTGAGCTTGGTACTATAAAACTAACAATAGCAACGTTAAAGGAAGGAAACACAGTAAAAATCCTATAGCTAGCAAATATATCTAGCAAATATGGTCATTCACGCACCCACTCACTCTTCACTCGTCACATAAGTCAGCTAGAAGCATTCAGCAGGTGATTTCAGATAAGAATGCAAGTCTCTTATCTTGGGAAGGAAGGTATTCTACAGCTTAGGGGCAGTGACTACAAAAGAACGGTTGTAGGTCTGGAGTGACTGAGAGATATACCGGTAGTTACAGAGGAGCTACATCATGTATCGTGGTTATGATTGCAGGAGAGGTAATTAAAGTATGATGAAAGGTTATTCAGTACATCTGATTTCAGAACTCCATGCACAAGAAATACAATGTGTAGACTGCGACGCTCGTGCAGATGGAGCCATGATAACTCCCTATATTAAGATGAAAAGTGAGAATCATTTCGCAGCTTCAATATATATCTAATATGGGTATTTGAACTCTGTTCGAACATCTTGAGATATGTCCACTGACGCAGCATTCTAGAGCACGTAGCATTAGGTATTGTACCAGTTGTATATTAAGATATTTTTAAATATAGTAGAATAGCGTTTGAGAAAAAAATTTATTTCTGAATTTTACGGCAGGTTTTTTTTTTTCACTTGTTCAGTCCAATTTAGCGCCTCAGGAGCACAATTTTTGTGAAGAGAAATTTAGCCCCTTTACCAGCTTTTAACATGAACCACGCAGTGTCCATGACTGACGATAAAACTTGTTCCCATTTAACTTCATTTTTCCACAGCAAATGATACCCTCAAAAGATTTGCTATTGCAGAATGGTTGACAGGATCTAGGAATTCACAATGCAGTCATCCCCAGGGCGATCAGGAAAGAGAGTCCCGATAACAACATTGACAACATATCTCCCATAAGCATCTGTACTCTCATCAAGACACTCAAATCTTATTGCCACCTACACTACTGAACAGACCTGGTAGGAAGACCTAAATCTCACCTAGTACATCGAGGATGGTTTCGAGAAAAACATGCTAACTGGTGTGTGCATTTCATCTTAGCAACCCGAAAGCTAACAGACAATTAGGCCTACTTGTGGAGTGGGAGGGGAGGCGATTGGTACACTGCTTTTTACCAAAGTATTGTACCGGTTACGACCTGCACATGCCGTATTTTTGATAATTAATTGTATTCAATCATCACGCAAGATATTCAGAGCGAACTTGGTTTGTTTACGTTCGGAGGAACGATCAGGCGAGCCGGGAACAGCTGTGTGTGTGTGACGTAGCTGCAGGGGCAAGATAGACTACCCGCCTGACGCGCCACGTGCAGCCTGCCTGACCTGGTATGTTCTGGATATGAACGTAACACCTTCGCGAACATTCGATTGAAAAAATTCAAAACTTATCTAATAATTATCGCAGCGACTTGAGCGTTACGTCATTTTGAAGAGAATAACATCAACGTCTCAAATTGTGAATCTCAAGGGAATCCGTCGAGGGATTCGTGAGATAACAGCCTCAAGGGATCACGTTATATGGTGACGTAGGAGCCCCCAAACCGAATATAAGGAGAGCTCACTTTACCCAGATCAGACAGTCATATAGATGAGTGTTCAGCCTGACTCTCCACGCTGCAGTGTTCGTCGAAGTGCTGACAGAGGCTATCTTCGAATATTTAAAGTCTTCATGTGGGACTTAAACTCTGACAGTTGTGTTGAACTTATCAATTGCGCGCGTGTGAACTCTAATGTATAACAAAGTCTTTATAATGGACATTGAGTCTATCAGTCAATTTGAACTTGTAATTTTTGCGAGTGATGAAGAACAAATTATTCAAAGTCTTTATTTGAACTTATAAAATTTGTGTGTGTGGGAACTCTGATTATGACCAGTCATGTATTGGACTTAAGTGACAACAGTTCAGTTGAACTTATGTTCTGTGCGCTTGTAGAAACTTCTCGATATAACTTACTTACGTTATTGTAGAATTGAGTTATTACCACGTTGCCTGTGTGAAACTTAATCTCCGAACCAATATTAATTTAAGTGTGACACTACTGCAATATTCTAGGAACTGTGATATTTTTTCTTTACATTTCAGTCAGCATAATTTATTTAATAGACACGAGTATTTATGAAAGTGTTCGAACTTTCCCATGAAAATTAAACTGCAAATGATTACCATGATAAAAGTATAATCGTGTGCTGCGACACAAGTGTTTCACTGTGAATCCAAACTGTGTTTTTATATTCCAATTCAAATAGAACTGTGTATTATTCTTCTGAACAGTGTGGAAATTATTTGTGTGTGACTGACAGCAGTATCTTTGATAAACTCTCGAACAGTCACCTATTTTATTCAATGTCAAGTGCGCCTAACAAAGAACTGTGCTTTTCATTTCAACCTTATTTCTTCGTCAAAGTGTTTAGTATTAATGCATGACTGACAGCAGTGTCTTTGATAAACTCTAGAGCAGTCATACATTTCTTTCAATGTCAAGTGCTAATTTAATTACTGGAAAATCACCACGAACTGTGCCAAGTGCAGGAACAATTTTCAGTTTCATTATTTCTATTCCTGAACTGTGCTTTATTTTCTTCGGATTTCGATGCTAATCGCATCTACATCTTTAGTGAATTTAAAATTCTATCTACAAGATTAAGAGTAAATTCGACGGCATATCCCAACCATATTAATTGAAACAGTGCTGTTAAACCAAAGTGTCGGGGGACTGTGTAATTCTGGACACTCGTATAAGTTATGTGACGAGTGATTACCCCGCAAAATCGTCGGAGATCGTCGGAGAACGTCGTAGAACGTCGGAGATCGTCCAGAACATCGAAAGTTCGAGACTCAAGCCCATGTCAAACCAACTTGGGTGTTCCGGCCTCATCTCAACGAAGTATTGGCAACTTCCAGAACGTGTTCCAGTCCCGTTCAGCCTGGTGAACTGGGAGCACGGATCATCAAAAGGCGACGTTGAAGACAGCGACTATCAACAGTAAGGTGATGTGCACTTTGAAATGCAATTCCTGAATTTAAAAAAACTTATTCAATCTAATTAAAATTTTTCTTGTAGATAGGACCCTGCCTCCTGTACCAAGCCCTAGCTAGTAACCACCCAGTATTGCCCTGAGGACTACTTCATGTTAACTTTAAAGTTAAAACATAAAGTCGGGCTCTTTTACTGGTCACCTTGGACCGGGCCCAAACATACAGAACACACTGCGCGGAACAATATCCTTCGTACACTTTGCTCGACCAAGTGGGGTGCACATCAGCAGTAATGAGGACATCTGCCTTGGCTATCAGTTTCTCTGCGGCAGAATACGCAAGCCATGTGTGGTTCAGTTCTGCTCATACAAAGCGGGTGGATGTAGCTTTGAATGAAACCTGCATAGTAGTTACAGGATGCCTGAAATCAGCACCTACTGAGAAATTTTACAGCCGGCTGTTGTCGCTCCCTCTGATATTCGGAGAGAAGTGGCAGCAAGATATGAGACAACAAAGACGGACAACAGGAATCACCCGCTATTTGAAATTCGATGGCATCCTAAAAGATTAAAATCAAGAAGGAGCTTCCTCAACGTCTCAACCACTTTAAACAAATCATTCACCAGCAACAGCGTGCTAAGACCTATGGCGAAGTAGAATGCAACACCCTGCGGAGTGGATGGTACCTCACGAAACTCCACCTCATGGACATCAGCTCAGCTGGGCTACTCGGAGGTTATTTAATCGTTTGAGAAGTGGTACTTCTAGGAGCAACTTCAAGAAGTGCGGATATTTGAAATATCAGAACTTTACGATTGTGGGGAAAAAGCAAACTACCTCGCACATGTATAATTGTCAACTATACCCTGTCCAATATACAACCAACCTTCCTACCCTATGGGCCAACATTCTGAAGGTGAAAATTATTTCGACCAACGGAACTCGAACCGGCTAACCACTGTGTCACTCCGTGTAGATTTGACGTCTTAACGATCATGGCCAGCAGTTAACTGCTTACTAATTTCTATATATACCGTACATATATACATTATCATTATAGACCGTTATGCCTTTCAGCGTTCAGTCTGCAAGCCTCTGTGAATTTACTAAACGTCGCCACAATCCTCTGTTTGCGACTAGTGCTGTGGCCTCATTTTGTTCTATACCTCTTATCCTTAAATCGTTAGAAGCTGAGTCAAACCGTTGTCGTCTACAAGGGCGCCCATACCCGGGGGGCAAGGTGGGGCCGCGGCCCCCCTCTAGCTCTCAGGGAAAGGAAAAAATCTATTGTAGTCACGCGTTTTCCTTTCAAGAAAATGATTTAAAAGTCAGTATTACGTAAAAGCGGTATACCGTCCACCACCAACAGGCAGGGGATACCGTGGGTTATTCTACCGCAGAATACAAATCATCATTTATCTTCCAAAATATTAAAATTACTACGTACCCCCAGGTCTGGCCCCCCCCCCCTCTAGAAACTGTCATATGGGCGCCCAAGTCGTCTTGGTATCTCTCTACTCCTCTTACCTCCATAACAGAGTCCATTAGTCTCCTAGGTAACCTATCCTCATCCGTTCGTCTCACATGACCCCACCACCGAAGCCGGTTTATGCGTACAGCTTCATCCATTGAGTTATTCCTAACTTAGCCTTTATTCCTCATTCCAAGTACCCTCCTGCAATTGTTCCCACCTGTTTGTAGTCTACCAGCAATCATTCTCGCTACCTTTATGACTGTAACTTGTAACTTATGAATAAGGTGTTCTGAGTCCACCCAGCTTTCGCTCCCGTAAGCAAAGTTGGTCTGAAAACAGACCGATGTAAAGATAGTTTCGTCTGGGAGCTGACTTCCTTCTTACAGAACACTGTTGATCGCAACTGCGAACTCACTGCATTAGCTTTACTACAGCTTGATTCAGTCTCATTATATTACCATCCTGGGAGAACACAAAACCTAAATACTTAAAATTACCTACCTGTTTCAGTTTTGTATCATCAATCTTACATTCAGTTATGTTGAATTTCTTACCTACTGACGTCAGTTTAGTCTTCACCGAGCTCGATAGCTGCAGTCGCTTAAGTGCGCCCAGTATCCAGTAATCGGGAGATAGTGGGTTCGAGCCCCACTGTCGGCAGCCCTGAAGATGGTTTTCCGGGGTTTTCCATTTTCACACCGGGCAAATGCCGGGGCTGTACCTTAATTAAGGCCACGGCCGCTTCCTTCCAATTCCTAGGCCTTTCCTATCCCATCGTCGCCGTAAGACATATTTGCGTCGGTGCGACGTAAAGCAAATAGCAAAAAAAAAAAAAGTTTAGTCTTCGATACGCTGATTTTCATACTGTACTCATTGCACCTATTTCCAAGTTCCAAGATATTAGACTGCAGGTTTTTCGGCACAATCTGCAATTAAAACCAAGTCGTCAGCGTAGGCCAGGTCACTTTATACCTTTCAGGAGATGATCCATGTAAGCTACGAACAGCAAACGTGAAAGGTTACAGCATTGTCTAACCCCTGTAAGTACCCTAAACCAAGAACTCATTCTACCATCAATTCTCACTGCAGCCAAATTGTCAACAAAAATACCTTTGATTGATTTTCAACCTCTACCGACTCAAGGGCAGTGTCCTGGAGCGTGAGACTTTGGGTCTGGGGATACAACTGGGTAGGAGGACCAATATCTCGCCCAGGTGGCTTCACCTGCTATGTTGAACAGGAGCCTTGTAGGGGAAGGGGATTGGAAGGGATAGACAGGGAAGAGAGGATGAAGCAGCAATGGCCTTAAGTTAGGTACCATCCCGGCATTTGCCTGGAGGAGAAGTGGGAAACCATGAAAAACCACTTCGAGGATGGCTGAGGTGGGAATCGAAGCTGCTTCTACTTAGCTGACCTCCCGAGGCTGAGTGGACTCAGTTCGATGCCTCGTACCACTTTTCAAATTTCGTGGCAGAGCCGGGAATTGAACCCGGACCTCCGGGGTGTGGCAGCTAATCACACTGACCACTACACCACATAGGCGGTTTATATTATATTATATTATATTATATTATATTATATTATATTATATTATATTATATTATATTATACCAAACCAAACCCCATGGCGCTACAGCCCTTGAAGGGCCTTGGCCTACCAAACGACCGCTGCTCAGCTCGAAGGCCTGCAGACTACGAGGTGTCGTGTGGTCAGCACGACGAATCCTCTCGGCCGTTATTTTTGGCTTTCTAGACCGGATATTATATTATATTATATTATATGAAAAAATTGTCGAGGAATTCGAAGCGTGGGAGCTTGATAGCCAAGTGGTATAGTCCCTGGTTTCTAATCAAGGCAGCTGCAGGTCGAATCCCGGCCAACGCATATGGGATTTTTGGAATCGGAAATCTCGTCCATGTGGTTCGGATTCCACATCCCGTGACTATGATCACGATGTCAACATTCCCGTAAAACTACCAACTTGCTTGCTTTGCTCCGGAACTGCGCGCGTTGATTTAATGCTTCCAGATTTAAATCAAGGACTTGGTGCGTTCCTGCCGGGTAATGTCGCACGCACAAAGCAGGTATCTCGCTCGTACTTGGCGAGACGACATCCGCACTGCACAGCATCACGTTACGTCACGGCGGCGTGGCCTGCATGGAGGTGAGTAAGCCAGGCGTGGCGGAAGCAAGGTTTAGTCTAAAATTATGTAGATCACTAAGTGCATGAAGGTCTCGAGCGGCCTACTCGTGGTTAACTTCTGTTTCCAACTACATGCACACAGCATGTACAAATTTTCAAATGCAGGACAGTCTTTCAGAAAATGTCAACTTCTTATTTTAAAAAATGGGACAAATTATTTACGGTAACAGTGAATAAAATATATAACTATTCAGTAATAATAATAATTGTGTTTCTTCCAACTAACTACTTTTATGGTTTCCAGAGACGCCACGGCGCCGGGATGTAGTCCCGCAGGAGTTCTTTTACGTGCTAGTAAATCTACCGACACGAGGCTGACATATTTGAGTCCCTTCAAATACCATTGGACAGAGCCAGGATTGAGCCTGCCAATATAACATGTCCTGCCCTTAGGCAGGTCTTCACACATCATCACTTCATTTGTTTCTTAGTTTGTTGGTAGCTTCTTGCTCTCGTGACTCTATTCACCAACTAGTACCTTTCAGTCTTTCTGTTTACTGATCCTTCTAAAGGGTCCATCACCATTCTTTTTTTCAGCCAGTGTCCAAGTCCTTATAGATATGGAATTTAATAGTTTTTTTCTACACTTATTTGCAGTATCTACTCATTCCTTACTCTATCTACTCCAGATATCCGTTCCGTCCTTTAAAAGTTTAAGTCTTCAGGAGGTTTAAAAAATAATAATTATGATAGGTGGAGAGCATGGTAAACAAACTGTGAAATAAAGAAATTAAGAAAGAGGTGCAGATTAGAAATAAATAAGGTTAGAAGTGGGTGTGGAATCAAGGAGAGGTAGAAGGAACTTACTCGAAAATTGAATTTAGCAATTAAGTTAGGTAATGGTAACATGATGGCAAACGTTACTGGCAGGTATATAAGTTTTCGTGAAAAAATTAAAGGTATGTACCAGGTGTATGCGTAAGTCTTTTCCGGTTTCACTAAGAGATGGCGCCAGCGAACATTGCGCAGCGTATGAATTTGACACATACGTCAGTTTGCTCGTCTGACATTAACCTATAATATTTTAAATAATATTTTAAATTCCCTTTGGGAATCAACATCTGTATTATCTGATGGCCAGGCAGGCATCAAATTTTGGAAATGAGACATAGCTCTCATAGTGCATTGGCACTGCTGGTGGCTTCAAGTAGCCTATGCAGTGGCCTCCACGGTATGCACTAGCCTTGCGTCTTGGGTGGTGTGCTAAGTCCCAACTGATGAGCCTAACTTAGCACACGAGGGCGAAACGCAGGCAACCAAGAATGAGTTAGCTGGAAAATTTGTAATGTCCAATAACGGACCATTATATTGGTATTATAAATTTACTCATTCGGGACAAATATTTTAAATTCCCTTTGGGAATCAACATCTGTATTATCTGATGGCCAGGCAGGCATCAAATTTTGGAAATGAGACATAGCTCTCATAGTGCATTGGCACTGCTGGTGGCTTCAAGTAGCCTATGCAGTGGCCTCCACGGTATGCACTAGCCTTGCGTCTTGGGTGGTGTGCTAAGTCCCAACTGATGAGCCTAACTTAGCACACGAGGGCGAAACGCAGGCAACCAAGAATGAGTTAGCTGGAAAATTTGTAATGTCCAATAACGGACCATTATATTGGTATGACATTAACCTACCAACACACACAACTTGAGTCCGCCAAACACTAGCGTCTGGGTTGTATCGTTCAGTGATCATGTCGACGTTTGTGCCTGATAAAAGAACATTTGCGGCACGCGTTGCTTTTCTTATTTAATCAAAAGGAAAAGGCTGTGGAAAGACATTATTTGCTGGTATAAACATGTCATGAACACGCTCCATCGATTACAAAATGTGAGACATGGTTTCGACAATTTAAACGTGGTGATTTCAGTGTGCGCTCTGGACTCGAACCAACAGCAATTGGCACAAGCATTAAGTGTATCACAAGAAACAATCAGCAGACGTTTACAAGCAATGAGAAAGATCAAAAAATGCGGTAAATGGGTCCCACACGATTTGAATGAACGGCAAATGGAAAATCGCAAAGTCACGTGTGAAATGCTGTCTCAACGCCACGAAACAAAGTTCTGTACCGAACTGTGATGAGTGACGAAAAATGGATTTATTTTGAAAAACCGAAGCGGAGAAAATCGTGGCTGTCAGCTGGCAAAGCTGGCCCTTCAACACCAAGGCGAAATCGCTTCGGTAAGAAGAGCATGCTTTGTGTCTGGTGGGACCAGAACGGTATTGTGTTATTACACAGCCGTCTCGATCCTCCTATACTGCCTGCTCTATTTAAGGCCTTTTTGTGAATAGGATCCGAAAAAATTATCCGCTAGATGGCAGGCATAGACGCACAAAGTTGTTAACGCCTTATTATGGCGGCAGTCTAAAAAACACTATACATTATAGTCATTTGCTCACTGAAGCTCGTAAATTACATCAGCAATATTAAATATGTTAATATTACATGTACGAAGTTCGTCGTTGACCACTTCATGTCACAATTTGAAGATTTTCCTGGACACTGGGCGGCTAACATTTTGTGTTCTAGCCAACACAATATCAGTTAATAGAGGTCTTACGAACTTGGTTAGGATAATTCACTAACAGTTTGCTGATGTTTTGTCCTCACACTGTAACAGAATACATTCTAAAAGGTACGAAGTAGCAAGTCCTCGTATTACACTCGTAAGTTTGAAGGACTTCCGACAGTAAGGCATAGTAGCTTCAACAGACTCCTGCAGATGCTTCATCAGAGCAACAAAACAACGTTTTGGGTATCAAAGTCCTTCTCTGCCTGATGCATAATGAGTTCCATTTATTGGTGTCGTAGCTCTAGACAGGGAGCTGTTGCTGACGAAGTTGTACCGAGTACCCGAAAATTAGGACTTGATTTTGTGTTTCTAAGTTGACTGGGTCATAATCGTTTGCATACTTGAGGTTTTCCGAAATGTCTAAACATGAAGACGTTTGTTTTGTGATTGTCCGCCACAATTCTTATAACAAGGAATCCATTTTCCTCCACGGCTTTAATCACCTTCTAAAATAACAGGTAACGGTGTAAAGGGTAAACATGCGAGAGTATTCTGAGGATATCCTTTATTATGACCCTTCTTTGATACAGCCGACAGCCATTTTTCTCTTAATTCCCCTCTAGACGGTATTTCATGGAATCGTATCTGTTCTGGCCGCGAACCACCGTGGCGAGATTTTCAAAATAGTACACAACAATTGAATACTTCTGGAAAAAATCTTTTTGAGTTCTACAAACAAGAAGATATATAACTTGCACAAACGGAAGGAAACAATTACACTTCCAAATAAGTTTTAAAATATCTATAAGCACAACATTATTAATTCATTTCACAGTTCTATAGAAAATATCACTTGTACAAACGGAAGTGAACAGGCAAGTTTACACATTGTACAAAAATAACTCAGCTTTTCACACACACATGCATGCAGTGCTATACCCACAGTGACTGGGAAGATTTGCGTCTACGAATGCACTCTCTCGGTGACTTTAAGAAATAATGGTATTCGCGCCTTCCTGTATTAAACTAGTGGCATAGAGCAGGCAGTATAAGAGGATCGAGACGGCGGTGGTGAAGCCCCGCGAAACTGTTAATGCTCAACGCAATCGCCAACAAATGATTACTTTAAATCACGTATTTTTAAAAATGCCTCTAGGAGGCTTGATATTACTAGGTGGGAGCAAAGTGCTCCATGTGATTAGGGGTGTTCTGCCCTTTGGTATTTTGTGGTAGTGAGCTCAGAGCTCAGAGATTGTAAAAGGTGGGGCTTGAAGTCCAGATCATTAATTTGTCTCTAAATCCTTGCTTTTCTGGTCTTGTACCTGATTATTGGATAGCTGTTGACTTGTTAAGTTTTCAAATTCTATGTAAAAATGTGTTAAATTTTGTTGTCTATTGAAAATATAACCTTTATTGAAATTTTAATTTATCTTTCTGCCTTGTAGTTAGACCCATTCCAGCCCGCACCTTCTTTCACCTCTGCTGATCCACCAAAACATGGTAACAATTGTTATTCCGACAAAATTTTCTGAACTCATACGATATTCGAAATTAAGGCATTCACCACGACTAGATTATCGTTGTCACCTTCCTGACTTTACTCAATTTGAACAATTAGTACGTTTACATGCAAGATTCAGATCGATCTGAGTACAGTTCCCGTACTGAAAACGCCATGTAAACGGGGACTCAATTCGGATTGAGTCTCAAGGTCGATACGGTAAAATCTGGGATCGTATCGTACTCGGTTCGAACTGAGTTCCATGTAAACGCGGATCGTATTGACATCGTATTGAAAACGACTGCGCACACAGTCCATGTTTGTCCTGACAAAATCATCATCATTAAAGTTCTGTCGAAATTTAAGCCAGTAAATATATTTACCTGTATAAATGATCAGCAACTGCAATCATATTATAAGACGGCCAGCCCTGACGATTAAGAAAATCACGATAACCTTCTGTTGGGGGTAACATTGGAATGTGCGTTCTATCTATTGCACCAATTACATTTATAATACCACACATATTTTCAAAACTGAAAGTTATCTCCTGAGCTTTTACTTCATTTGGAGTGATATTGACTTTACTACAATTCTGCATCGTCTGTATACGTCGATGTTGCCTGGCGGATTCAATACGATACTCAAACACTACATGTAAATGGGGATCGTATTCAATACGGTAAGTGTACTCAAATCGATCTCAGTCCCCATGCAAACGTACTAAATATCTCAAAGAATATGAACGCATTATTTAAACTTCGCATTTTATAATTTCTCGACAGGAATTTTACAGCGCTGAAGAGTTTCACACGACGACCAGAAATATAACACATTCGCCTGATCATTATTAAATATTAATTCGACACATGCACTGAAAATTTATTGGGATAAACAAATTCTAACTACAACATTGATAAAAATATAGTCACAGACCTGTAATCATAGCCGTCTTGGAGATTCTGGCTACATTTAGCCAGCTGGCCTCGTGCTTTCATGGCTACATTTGACATCATCTTCTTATATACATGCATATATATATATATATATATAACTTAAGCTACACAGATTTTTTACACTAGGTGTCGATTAACACCGCAAATACCGCACTTTCTTCGCGTTTAACATGCGAGGAGCACGCTTCTCAAATGGCGACTGCTACTATTTTCCCAGGACTCTGCTTTCGTTCACGCTACTGCTGGCCAGGTGTTCCAAACAGATAAGAAAATCCGACCTCACGGCTAACCTCCAGACTTCCCTTTGACAAATATTAAACACACACAATTGTAATACAGAGAGAAACTCAGCTACGTATTTTAACCAAATATCTAAACCTTCAGTTTTCATCGGCGGCAGTTCAGGAAAATTTCTATCACCTTCCACTTTAATATTCTACTTGAACCATTGACAAGAATATGTAACAAGTTACTTTGAGAACAAAACCCCGCACTTTCTTGCAAACGTGGGGTTCCACCGTTCAGACCAACAGACAGAATGTGTAAAATAGGCGGAGGGGGTTTCTTTTATACCCTCTGGGAGGGACGCTACCCTCTCCACGAGGGTCGGTTATGCAATCTGCTAATTCCACATCCACTGGACCAATTTTCCTGAAATTTATTCCATAACTTCGGACAGACTTATAATTCATTATGGCGTTAATTTTATATTTTTCACATAATTGCAACGGGCGTAATGAATTATTTCTGCCCTGGAGTTTCGCGGCTTTTTCTTCAGGAAAATGACCTCGCCACAAGTCGCAAAATCCACGAGCATGACGCACTTTCCTCCAGGCTTAACTGCATGTATATTTACCCTGGGGATTCTATCTTCACATACGGTTTATTCCTGGATTTACCATGTCACCAAAATCTCTCCATATGGAGGATTTTTCGAAATTGGTAGGTAGGAAGTGTCCCGGCATTTCACGAGCTCGCGGCTCGCTTGTCATGGAGAGCTCTGTTCCCACGAGAGAGCCAGACTCTTGAAATAAAAACATGGCTACTCTCAAAAAAGTTGTTTGTAGCTGAAATAAATATTTGGATTTTTTCATCGTAGAATTATGGGTTCAATACCATAAGACCCGGATTAAAGTATGGTTCCAGTGTATGGGACCCTCACTTGGATGTTAGTATCCCCAATTACTTAAGTTAGTCCTTTCATCTTCCGGCTCCATGGCTAAATGGTTAGCGTTCTTGCCTTTGGTCCAAACGACCCCGTGTTCCATTTCAGGCCGGGTCTGAGATTTTAACCCTCATTGTTCAATTCCGATGGCTCGGTGGCTGGGTGTGTGCGCGTGCCTTCTTCATCATTAGAATTCATCACAGGTCGGGCCCCGTTCTCATAGATGCGCAGGTCGTCTGTCGTGCGTCATCTCAAAAGACCTGTACCAGGCATACGCCATTATTAATCGTTTGATTAAATACTTAATTTTACACAAAAAAACCTTACAGCTGTTTCCAGCGACCATATTTGAGCTTTCCTACCAATTATGATGCAATTCGGAGCATTCAAACACAACTACTTCCCTCGTTATTCAGAAGACAGTGACTACGTACCTTGGCTCTCACACACCCTAGGGTCGGAAGAGAACAGGAAGTCGAATAGTAAAAATTAAAATGAGATGCTTGAAGCTAATAAGTGGAAGCAAGGCCATACTATACCGAGGGCTCAGTACAGTGGCCTCAAGTTAGGAAAGTGTCTGGAGCACTTAACGAAATTCAAAACATAGTTTTGACACATTTTAGCAAACCATTGACATTTTTTATTTTATTTTCTCATTTTTACCCATGACTAATTCTTAGATCGTTGCCAATATTTTGCTACATTTGGGCAAACATGATATAAAACTGCCATCATTTATACTGATGGCTCTCGTACATCAAGCAATGACGGTAAGGACCTTGCTGGGTGTGCTTTTGTAGGCTTTCTTTGTAATGAGCCATTATTTGATTTTTCTTTCTTAATACGTTTACCGTCCAGGGTTGGTTTATCTTCCCTCGGACTCAGTGAGGGACCCCACCTCCACCACCTCAAGGGCAGTGTCCTGGAGCGTGAGACTGGCGAGGAGGACCAGTCTCTTGCCCAGGTGGCCTCAAGTGCTATGCTAAACAGTGGCCCTGCGGGGGGACGGGAAGATTGGAATGATAGACAAGGAAGAGGGAAAGAAGCGGCCTTGGCCATGAGTTAGGTACCATCCCGGTATTTACCTGGGGATGTAGAAGTCGGAAACCACAGAAAACCGCTTCGAAGATAGCTGAGGTGGGAATCGAAACCCCCTCTACTCAACTGATCTCCGGAGGCTGAGTGCACCCCGTTCCAGTCCTAGTACCACGTACCACGTTTCAAATTGCGTGGCAAAACCGGAACATTAACCACTACACTACAGAGGCGGACTATTTGATTTGTACTATATATAAATGAAACAACGCTATGAAACGAAACATCTTGAAAGAAACACAGATATAATATAAAGGATAACGCACACTCCGCCCCCGAGTCAGTGGAATTCACCAATTAAAAAAGTTTACTAGAAAGGGTTTTGAAAATCTGCCCGTCCGTTCTACTGGACCGATTTGCTTCACTTCTGTTGTATTCTCTCCGGAATTACTTTCCGGTGAATCATGAGACAGTTCAGCCAACTTGGAGCAATCATAAAATCGAATCATTAAATGATCATCACTCCAATAATATTGCAGGCGAAGGCTTACCCTAACCCGCAATACATTCTGTACTTAGCAGGTTGCTAAACTACTAACACTTTCATAAATATTCTGATTTATGATTTTCATCCCTAGTGATGTCATTGCATGGATGCTTGATTACTACCTGTCAAGACAGAGAGTATACACTTCCTCTGATCACGGAAGAACACTATTCCCTGATAGATACTCTTTGATTCTCTAACCTTTCCCAGCTTACAAATATATTCAACAGATGGCAGAGCGTGCCTAATAACTTAAATGCTGCTAAGAGAAAAAAAGTCTACGTACAAACAGACCCCATCAAACAGACCTTAGACATTATCTGGGAACCTCTGTCGAAGGATAACCCAGTTGCAATAAAAAGAATGAAGGTCATCTATTTTTTAAATGTTTTCTGTCTAGCAAGAAACGCCCTATCGAGAGTAACCTATGAGCCTACAAGACAACCGTTCTATGTAGAAGAACAGCGATTAAAAATACCATTGCACCCAAACACCGTTCCATCTTTTTCGGTCCCTTACCCTACCCGATAGGGGTGCCACTTAAGGAAATTGGAAATTGGAATCTGTGACGCAAACCCCATCACTCTAACTCCCATAGTCCTATAACACCTTGAAAATCCCACCCCCAGCAAAACACCCAAAATACCCAGTGAGCCCCCGGCGAACTCCTCCCCTCCATCAGAATTTAATGTCAAAATAAAAGCCTAGGTATTAATGTATCTCATTTATGTTACAGAAGCAGTGAATAGCATCCAAACTAGCATATGACCTATAAGTAAAATACGTTCCAAGCAAAACCAAGAAGTACAGCCCTAAACACCATGTAAATATTCTAAAACCAACTGTAAATAAATAAATAATACTGCAACCAACTGCAAACAATGTAAATAATTTTGTAACCGGCAGCAAAAACTGCAAATATTGTAAAGTTCGCAAATAACTTGAAACTACTGCATTGTAAATATCCTAAAACCAAAAGTAAATAATGTAAATAATTCTGTAACCTACTGCAAACAATATAAATAACTGTGTAATCAACAACTGTAAATATTGTAAATAACTTGTAACTACCGCATTGTAAATATCCTAATAACCCCCAATAAAGTTTTTTAAAAACGCGGGTAAGCGATATACGTTAAAACAAAACGTATATTATACTAGCAAATGTACCCGTGCTTCGCTACGGTATTCAACATTGTATTCGAATATCGAAGTAAATAGTGTACATGCAGTAAATAAGATTGTTTTAAAATTGCATGTCTCTTAGCGTTATCCGAGAAAGAGCATGGGGATGTTCACATACGTTGTTTCCAATGTAAAGTGTTTGTTACGGATTTGTGATATGACGGCAGGCTCACTTTCATACTACCATTTACAATCGAGTTGGGAAGTTTACATTATAATTGGAGGCCCCATTGCCTACTGCGCGCTCACAATCAATTTGGGAGTGTTCGTTACAATGGCAGGCCCCATTTCCTACTTCCAAACAGATTGCAGTCGAGGAGATTTTATTATAATGGCAGGCAACTTCTCTACCACCAGTCAAAATTGAGTTGTGCCGTTATCATTATAATGCTAGGCCCATTTTCCTACTGCCAGCCATCTTACTGCCAGTCACACCAAGTTGGTGAGTTTCCATCAAAATAGCAGGCCACTATGCCTAATGCCAGTCATATTTTAGATGAGGACATTTCTTTATAATGGCGGGCACCCTTGGCTACTGCCAAACACAATCGGGTAAGGGAGTTTTAAACAGAACTGCATGCTCACTTGCCTTCTGCAAGTCGAATCGAGAAGGGAACTATTCATTACAATTGTAGGCCTTCCTTACTAATGACAGTTACACAGGAGTTGGAGAAGGAACCCTTTCCTACTGCCAGTCAAAGTCGGTATGGGGAGTACTGATTACAATAGCAGACCCACCCTTTCTCGATCGCTAAAAATCGACATCAGTGAAAATATATAGATCGACATACGAAAGTATATGCGTGTTTACAATATTGAAGACCTTCATTTACAGATTAACTGCTACTAAACGTACGTCATATCGACAAAGGATTATACCACAAGACACGACGGATTTAGTGGCCTAAATGGCTGGTCCTCTGATATGTCATCTATTCTTACATTACTTTTCGGATAATTATGTGACAGCTACATACATAGCATTTGGCTCACATATGGCTACTGGGTGGGCCAATTTTCGTGAAGAGTTTGATTATTCTGTATTTCATATAAGTAATTGAAAGTATGAATTATGCATGTGAAAATTCCAAATTGACTTAACATCAATTAATAGAGAAAAATCAAACGTAAAAGGGATACAGATATGGCAAAAAGTCATAAGACCAAGGTTGTAGATCATTCCAAATTGAACGGAGATTGTGCAATCCGTTATGTGATAGGAATTTCCGAAGGTCTGAAGCATCATTAAAATTGCCTGCATATTTCGATATTCTTCGGGGATAAAAAGTGAAAAATTTAATGATCTAGGATGTTTTCCGTTCGTAACAGGCTAAAACGTATAATTTTGTCAAATTTCAATTATCTTCTTTTTCTTCTGGCAGATTATGCCGCAATGTGGATTTTGGGCAAGGTGGGTAAAAATTAGGACTTTCAGGAAACAAAACCAAAAATTATGGAGATAGTCATTATTACCCCTTAAACGGAAAGCTGTACGAAAATTTCGCCAAAATAGTCAGTGTAGAGGCACACAGTCGTTACGATTTGATTTATATAGATAAGGAATCTGCTCCATGTAAAACACCTTTTGGGTTATGTCCGCTGGACTTAACCTGCAAAAGTGACCATTCATGTTATCTCCCTTATTAATCCTCCTGACGAAAAAATGCACATGAAAAAAAAAAAAGGTTTAGAGGTGGAATTCTATCACGTTCAGTCGATTTCCAGTCAGGTTGGTCTTGTTCTGTATATATTGTGGAAGAGTAAAATCACCATTTGTGTTCCCTATAAACCGCCAGTCCATTCCGGAACATGAAATGTTATTTACGTTTAAAACCTACCTTTGGACAGGTGGATGCTAAATATAAATTTTGGTTCGAATGTCTTCAGTAGTTTTCAAGTTATAAGGGATACGCTTTACACGCACCCGCTCGTGAGTCAAGTCCGATGGGACTTGTACAGAAAAACGGTCCGTTAATTATATCTCCCTTATTAATCCTCGTATCGAAATGATGCACATGAGAAAAAAGGTTTAGAAATTAATTTCTACCAAGGTAGGTAAATTTCCATTAAGTTTGGTTGTGTATATTTTGTCGAAGTGCAAAATCACTGTTTCGGTTTCGTATAAACCCCCAGTCAGTTTAGGGATTTAGAAACAATATTTGCCCTAAAACCTATCAAGGACAGGTGTATTCTAAATATGAGTCTTGGTGGAAATACATCCAGTAATTTGTAGCACTCGCGTACATACGGCGTAATTAAGGAAGAAAATAATACAGTTAAGAAAGTTGAAAGTAATAGAAAATGGATTATAACTGAGGACAGCCGGATAACGACAAATATGTAAATGCCAAGTGAATGTATTGGAAAATCAAATGTCCCTCAATAAATTATGCTAGTGTGAGTTATGGATATAATAAAGCGGTAACAGAGGAGAAATTTAGGTCCAGTGATTCTTAGGTAAAAAATAATAAGAAGATGACTAATGGTGTTATTACTTAATCTATTCGAGGGCGGTTATAACATCCAACGATATTCCGCCAATATCCCGCAGATAGTCCGATTGGCGCCTCTCTTGCCTTCTACCCAAGGAACAACCACGAATTTAAAAGCATGATGAGGAAAATGGCAATACGTTACTTCCCTGCTGGCATGCAGTCAGAGACGTTGCCATGGTAACCTGTAGGTTCGTTGTCGGTCTGTCGGTAACTCAATGCAGAGCATGATACCAGCGGAAAATTGTAAATTTCTCCGTCATGTGAAGCGTAAGGTAATTTATGAACATAAGGAAAGTTGTTTATAATGAAGAGGCGTTTCACGTACGGTAAACGAAGTTTATAGAAAATCTATAGTATGAGAAAACGGAGGGTTTTCCTATAAACCCCCCGTCTATTCAAAGATTTTAAAATGATATACATATCGAAACCTATCCCGGGATGAGTATACTCTAAATATGAAGTTTAGTTGATATCTATCCAGCCCTTTCGAAGTGATGGTGGAAAAACCATTCTGGTTTTCGTATAAACCCCCGGTCTATTCAAAGATTTTAAAATAATATGCATATCGAAACCCTCCCTGAGATGAGTATACTCTAAATATGAAGTTTGGTTGAGATCTATCCAGCCGTTTCGACGTGGTGGTGGTAAAACCATTCTGGTTTTCCTATAAACCCCCCGAATATTCAAAGATTTTAAAATGCTATGCATATCGAAACCTTCCCCGGGATGAGTATAATCTAAATATGAAGTTTGGTTGAGATCTATCCAGCCGTTTCGACGTGATGGTGGAACAGACAAACAGACAGACAAACAGACAAACAAACAGACACGAAACGTAAAAACCACCGATTAGGTCTTGAGTTGACCTAAAACGGATAAATATCTGACAAATTGGCAAAACAAAAGAAATTACAGACAGCGGAACCCCTACAATTTTATTTATATAGATGAGACCACAAACAACCCAGAAAGATGATGAAAAATGAAACAGTTATTGTTGCAACACTGAAAAACCACAATGTAAAAACGCATAATATGTAAATTGTAATCAGGTTGTACAAACTGAAAAGATCAATAAAACACTTAGCCAAGAGGTCGGAACCCCCTCCCAACTCCTTCAACAAAGCACACCTCCATCCCCCTCTTCCAACTCCATCAAATCCTCCAAACCCGCCAAGTCTCCTGGCCAGAGAGAAAGCGTAACCTTCTAGGTGGCCCGCCCCTTCCTTTCGGGAAGGGGAAAGAAAACTTTCCCCTTGGTCCTTGGTCCATTGCCTTCTACGACACAATACCAAGCTTTACATCAAGAAGAGCAGTATTTTAAAAAAAACTATTATCTGAGTAGAGTTTTACCAAACAGACGACATGATGACGTCAGAATGGGTGGATTCTGACTACGAACTGTGGCATACCATAACGCGCTTCTTATTAAATGTTCACAAAACCATTGCAAAGGGCAGCCAAAATAATATGACTACGAGAGACATAAGTCCGCCTCTGTGGTGTAGTGGTTAGTGTGATTAGCTCCCACCCCCGCGGAGGCCCGGGTTCGATTCCCGGCTCTGCCACGAAATTTGAAAAATGGTACGAGGGCTGGAACGGGGTCCACTCAGCCTCGGGAGGTCAACCGCGTATAGGTGGGTTCGATTCCCACCTCAGCCGTCCTGGAAGTGGTTTTCCGTGGTTTCCCACTTCTCCTCCTGGAAAATGCAGGGATGGTACCTAACTTAAGGCTACGGCCGCTTCCTTCCCTCTTCCTTGTCTATCCCTTTCAATCTTCCCATTCCCCCGCAAGGCTCCTGTTCAGCATAGCAGGTGAGGCCACCTGGGCGAGGTACTGGTCATTCTCCCCAGTTGTATCCCCCGACCAAGAGTCTGAAGCTAGAGGACACTTCCCTTGAGGCGGTAGAGGTGGGATCCCTCGCTGAGTCCAAGGGAAAACCAACCCTAGAGGGTAAACAGATTAAGAAGAAGAAGAAGAGGTATATCAAGACGAGTTATCTGACCTATTTAAAAAAGGAATGTTGCGGAGAAGCACGGGTCCTCTAGTTAAGGTTAAAATCCCCGACTCGGATGGGAATCTAACCCGAGATCGCTTGAACAAAAGGCTAGTGCTCTGACCATTTAGCCGTGGAGCCGGAATTGTGGAAGGTTGAACAGAAGAACTCATAGGAAGTGTGTGTGTGTCACAAGACCAGAAGTAATGCCAGGCTCATGCGATGCCTAACACATTCGTCCTAAAGAAGAAGCTGTTCTCGGAAACATTCCTCCACACACACATGCTGTCGTTAAGTCTGTAGGCGGTATAAATGCGCACTACCTCGACACACTCAGTACGGAAGAAACTGGAAGGCAGGTTTAAATTTAGAAGTTGACTCCTGACCTCTGTGAGTTAAAGTGCGCTCGTGAATAAGCTGATGATCCCATCGGACTGCCCCGGTAGCATAGAGTCATAAGTGTGGGAGAAAAATAATAAAATAACGTCTTAAGTGCTAAAATACCCCAAGATACCCTTCTGTTTACATCCGGCCTGTCTTTATAGCCATCATTATAAAGAAAAGGTCATTTACAAACAAACAAAATAGTCATGTAGTCTTTGTATACGACACAGCCACAACTTTAGACGTGACATCATCTAGGTATCGAGAGTCTAGTGAAATGAAATGAAATGAAATGAAATGAAATGAAATGGTGTATGACTTTTAGTGCCGGGAGTGTCCGAGGACAAGTTCGGCTCGCCAGATGCAGGTCTTTTTATTTGACGCACATAGGCGACCTGAACGTCGTGATGAGGATGGAATGATGATGAAGACACATACACCCAGCCCCCGTGCCAGAGAAATTAACCAATTATGGTGAAAATTCCCGACCCTGCCGGGAATCGAACCCGGAACACCTGGGACCAAACGCCAGCACGCTAACCATTTAGCCATGGAGCCTCTAGTGAAATGAAACGCATGTATCTTCTTGTTGTACCGCTTTTCCCTCATATGTGGGATCGATGGTGCTTAATGTGTCGCACATATAGATTTGGCCCTGCTTTACGGCCGGATGCCCTTCCTAACATCAACCATGTATGGTAAGAAATGAACACTATTGCGTGTTTCTGTGGTGGTTGGTAGTGTATATTGTGTTGTAAGAATATGAAGAGGGAATCGTTGCGACAATCAGTCCCTGAAACAGAAAAATTAATCACAAGCGATTAAAATCCACGACATGGCCAGGAATCGAACTTGGAGGGCATCAATGCTGACCATATATCCGATGAGTCGGACAAAAGAAACGCATCTGTCGAATGTAAAATATGTATTCGTAATTTACGGAATAATTTGAATGAAACGCTATGTTCTGTCTGTATCGCAGAATCGCTCGGTGGTCCAGAACATAAATCTATCAGCACAAAATTAATAACTCCTGTCGTGAATGGGGTGCGCGACGCGCCTCTCGTGTATAACAGAGTGAGCGAACGGACTCGAACGGGATTCGAATCCGTGACCTCCAGGGTATAAAGCCTGTGATATGAGGAAAAACAGATATATGAACACATGAGATATGAAGGGAAATTACAGGAGAGTCTGTATAAGTCTGTATAAGTCTGTATAATTCATAATTAATAATAATGGGAATGATAGAAGTAATATTTCAAAGGAAGAATCAGAACATTCTATGTTGCGTTGAAACTTGCAAGCCAGAGTGGTGACTCAATATCTATATATATAAAATAACTTGTCCTGACTGACTGACTGACTGACTGACTGACTGACTGACTGACTGACTGACTGACTGACTGACTGACTGACTGACTGACTGACTGACTGACTGACTGACTGACTGACTGACTGATTCATCATCGCCGAGCCAAAACTACTAGACATAAAGAAATTAAATTTTGGTGATATATTCATATTAAGATGTACTGTAGGTGATCGCTAAGAGAGAATTCTTGGATATTCCGTCGCTAAGGGGGTGAAAAGGGGGGAGAAATTTTAAAATGAGTGTATCTATATCTCAAAACTTTAAAAGTGTGCAGATGTAAAAATTTGTATTTAGAACCTTCTTTTTAAATAAGGGAACACGTATTTTTTTGTTTTCGGAAAATCACAATAGGAGGGGTGAAAAGGGTTGAAAAAGGGGTTGAATGCCTTTAATGAGTATACTTACTGTATATCTCAGAAACTGAAGATATTACAGACCTCAAAATTAGTGTTTGGGATCTCCTTTTAAAATAAAGGAACACGTATTTTTTGTTTTTGGAAAATCCAATGAATGGGGAGGGTAAAAAGGGGGTGAATTTTTAAAATGAGTGTATCTATATCCCAAAACTTTTTAAGTTTATAGATGTAAAAATTGGTATTTAGAATCTCCCTTGAAAATAAAGTAATATGTATTTTTTTGTTTTCGGAAAATCCCAGTAGGAAGGGTGGGAAAGGGTGAAAAATGGGTTGAATCCCTTTAATGAGGCTACTTTTATTTCAGAACCTGAAGATATTACAGACCTGAAAATTGGCATTTGGGATCTACTTTAAAAATAAAGAAACATGTATTTTTTCGTTTTTGGAAAATCCAAATATGGGGGGTGAAAAGGGGGGTGAATTTTTAAAATGAGTGTATCTACATCTTAAAACTTGAAAAGTTTACAGATGTAAAATTTGGTATTTAAAAATTCCTTTAAAAATAAAGAAACATGCATTTTTGTTTTCAAAAAATCCCAATAGGAGGGGTGTAAAAAAGCTACTGATATCTCAAAAATGAAGTTGTTACAGACGGGAAAATTGGTATTTGGATCTCCTTTAGAAACGAAGAAAAACGCGTTTTTGGGGGGGGGGAATCATCTTGGGGGCGGGATTGAAAAGGAGTTGAATTCCTTTCATGAGGTCACACAAATCAAAAACTGAGGAAGTTACAGTCGTGATAATTGGTATTTAGAAAATCATTTACTATTAAAGAAACAAGGTTTTTGCCGGAAAATTCAATTGGGGGGGGGGAGGAGAGAGAAAGGAAGTGAAAAAAGTGAATTATTTTTATGAGGATACTTATATCTCAAAACTGAAGGTAATAGACGTGAACATTGGTGTTTGGAATCTCCTTTAAACATAAAGAAACGTGCCTTACTGTTATTTTTTTGTATGAGGGGGGGGGGGGTAAATAAACTTAACGGCGGTGGGGTGTAAAAGGAGGTGAGAATAGTTGATTTTACTGTTCCTAATGTACTTATAAGGAGCTTCCGTTGCTCAGGTGGCAGCGCGCCTACCTCTCACAGCTGGGTTATGTGCTTCAAATCCCGGTCACTCCATGAGACATTCCTGCTGGACAAAACGGAGGCGGGACAGGGTTTTCTCCGGATACTCCGGTTTTCCCTGTCATAATTCATTCCAGCAACACTGTCCAATATCATTTCTTTTGTCATTCATTATCCATTGGCCCAGAGGAGTGCAACAGGCTTCGGCAGCCGGCACAATTCCTATTGCCGCCGCCAGATGGGGGCTTTATTCATTCCATTCCTGACCCTGTCGAATGACTGGAAACAGGCTGTAGATTTCCGATGTACTTATTCTGATCATAAACCGATCATTTCTTATCTTTCCTGGGTTCGTTTTCAAGAGCCATCTTTTTCTTCGGAGAACGTTCTTAAATTACAGTACATTCTCTCTCTCTTTCTTAGCATTAATCCCGACTAGCAGGGTCTGCTGCTTTGCTACATCTCCTCCATTTCTGTCTGTCGTTGACATCTTCTGGTGTTAAGCCAACACTGTGCATGTCTGCCCTGATGTTGTCAGTCCATCTCTTTGCCGGTCTTCCTCGTGGTCTTGTTCCCTCTGGGTGGATGTGGAGCGCTGTTTTGGCAACTGAGTCGTCCTGTTTTCTCATGACGTGGCCGTACCAGCGGAGACGGGCTTCCCTCACTTTGTCTATGATGGGCGCGACACCAAACCTTTGCCGGACGTCCGTGTTCCTTATGTGGTCACATCGGGTCAGCCCCATGGACCATCGAAGCATCTTCATCTCCATGGTTGTCAACATTTGCTCCTGTTGTTTCGTCATGGGGCGACATTCAGTCCCATAGATCGCTGCTGGCCGTACCACACTCTTATAAACTTTTGCCTTTAGATATTGAGGCATCTTTTTATCACAGAGGACTCCAGTGACCTGTCTCCACTTGAGCCAAGCTGCATTTACCCTCATCCGAGTATCAGGAGTGGTGTCACAGTTTGAGGTGACGACGGATCCTAAGTACTTAAATTGCATGGTTTTCTGCAGGTCTTCTTCACTGATACTTATGGTACCTCTGGTTTGGGGGCCACATTCCAGGTATTCTGTCTTCTGGATATTGAGGTGCAGTCCATTTTCAGCCAGTCTGTCCTTTCACGTTTGAACCTGATGCTGGAGTTCAGGACGGGTTTCTTGTGCAAGTACCACATCATCGGCATAAAGAAGGGTCCAGGGATGTGAGGTCTGTATGTCAGCTGTTGCCGTATCCATGCAGAGTATGAATAGCAATGGTGAAAGGGCAGAACCTTGATGAACACCCACAGTGATATCGAAAGGCGGAGAGATTCCAGCAGGACTCCGGACAACACTAGTGGAATTGCGATACAGAAGTTGCACCCAGCTTACATACTCTTCAGGGACGCCATGACAGCGAAGAGCTCGCCAAATAAGTTCGTGTGGGATACGGTCAAAAGCCTTTTCTAGGTCTAGAAATGCCATGTGTACACTCTTCTGTCTCTCTCTGTGCTTTTCCATCAAGAGGCGTGTGGCATGGATTGCATCGATGGTACTGCATCCCTTAACAAATCCACACTGGTTTGGTGTTACAGAGACAATACATCTGAGTCTGCTGTCAAGTACACGTTCAAAGATCTTGAAAGTATGACAGAGGAGTCGTATAGGGCGATAGGTCGAGCACTCACTCACATCTCCTTTTCCCTTCCAGATTGGAACTGTTGTGCTAGTTGTCCATGTGTGTGGAAGTTGTTTCTCGGCGATGATTTGGTTGAAGAGTGAGACAAGGAACTCTGAAGCAGGCTTTCCGAACATTTTCCAGATTTCCGCTGGTAAGTCATCTGGACCAGTTGCTTTTCTATTTTTCATTTTGCTAATGGCAAGCATTACTTCCTCGGATATAATTGAGGGAACAGGGCCTACGATAGGATCAGGACTAGATATTGGTGGATGCGTAAATTCTTTGTTGCTAATGTTATTAAAGTAATCTGCCCAACGCAGGAGAATAGATTGTTGATCTCGTAGCAGTTTGGCGTCGGCTCCCTTGATGTGCATTACGTGTCCAATGTCCTGAGTTGAACGGTGACGGGACTTAGCAAGACGATATATATTGTTTTCTCCTGATGGTGTGTCAAGCTGGTCGTATAGTGACTGGTAATAATGGTCCTTTGCTGCAGCTACAGCTCTTTTTGCTGCAGATTTCAGGTCGCGATATTGCTGAAGATCAGTATCAAGACGTGAGTTCCACCAAGTCTTGTAGGCTATCTTTTTCTCCTTGATTGCTTGCTTGACTTCGTCTGTCCACCACCAGGTTTGTTTATCAATATATTTTCGTCCGGGTATGGTTTTTCCCAACGTTTTTGTCGCCGCCTGATGTATTTGTTCCACAGCATCTTTCCACATGTCTTGAACCGATTGATCGCACTTCACGGAGAAGTTTGCCAAGGCTGTCATCAACTCGTTTCGTTGGGCATTCATTCTCCTGGCATATAAATAAAAATTTAAACACCTTTGAAATAAACGATAGGAATGAGATTGACCGTCCAATTGTTCACCTCTATAATAAGCTCAACAATGCACGGAATATGTCATTCGTATCACCAGAAATCCCGCACACTTGGCTACGCGCGACAATGGTGCTGGTCACATTGTTAACAATGACAGTGGCAGCAGATGTAATTTACCGCAACTAGCGGTCTTGCATCTTGCTATGGGGTCCATAACATCTATAATAATAATAATAATAATAATAATAATAATAATAATAATAATAATAATAATAATAATAATAATAATAATAATAATAATAATAATGTTCTGGACCGTCGTCAAATGTGCAGACCGCGCTGGAAACGGGTCCTGGACGGGTAATGACTAAGAATGCAGTCCAGCCCCGGGCTCAGTACCGCCAAGGCACCCAAGAGGACACCACGCCGGATCTCCTCAAGGATTTGATCCATATTAAAAATTCTTATAGGAAAAGACGGCAAAGATTTAGGGACCCAACTGACCGGGTGGAATACCTGGACCTAGCCCGGGAAGTACGAAATCGATTGCTGGAAAGGAAGATTGAAAAATGGGAGGAAACTTGCCGTAATCTATTAGAAAACGAGTCAGATCGCGAATTTTGGCGGATTCTCTCAGATAAGCAGTCAGATTGCGAATTTCGTCGGATTATATATATAAGCATTCAATTCTAATTTTCAGTATAATACCGTAGCGAAGCACGGGCATCTTGCTAGTTACGAAATATACTTGTGCAAGCGAACTGCGTATTTCTTGTGGATGTCACGTGTAAGGTACATACGGAAAACTTCCACAAAGTTCGAGAACGTCGTGTGTAATTGCAACATGACAGGGAGGTTCCATGCTAAAGTACCAATCAAAGAACAGTGAGACTGTGACGTGTACGAGTGACTAAGGGTGGTTTGTTCTTGAAGTAATAGAAAGAACTATATAAGCTAGTAATTCGTAAACAACAAAAAATTTTGACTCCCAGCTTTTTGACTGTGTTGGCCGAAGGCCTTGTCGGTCCGCGAACTGATGGTTAGACGGCCAGGGAGAACTGCTAATGGAGCTGGTAGACTTTGAGTAGAGCCGCAAGCGTGTTAGCTAAAAGTGTTAGCAATTTCGGGTAATATTAGGCTCTCAGACGAAGTGTGATTCGTTAGTGAACGATCACAGGGTTTCTCAAACCAGTAGTCAATTAGGTGTTGGAACTTAATCAATATAAACCAGCTAGTATTCGTATTTGGGGAAGTTTCGCATCGCCTTCGAAGTAACGGGTTCCAGAGACACCAGCGCAGAAGAAAGAAGAAAAGAAGAGAGAAGACCTCAGGTGTACGGCTCCATCCCGTAGTTAAGTATTCAACCAGTGAACATATATGTCCTTGTGTAATATAAAGACTTTAAAGACATACAGAAAGATCTGAAGTTAAAGAGGGAAATTCAGGAGTTAGTGGCGTCAGAAGTGTAAATTATTGTGTATATTTATCTTAGAATGTAAGCGAAATTTACCTTTGCCAATCTGATTATGCGTTCCCAAGTCCCCAGCCTGCCCTATCCTTAGGATATGACACTCCTCTCCTAGCAGACGAGCTGTTCGACTAAGCGGTATGTTCCGAGCTGTCAGTGGAAAGAAGGCATGGAATGGCATAGTACGAGAATAGTTTGAATAGAGCTTTTGAAGGTAGGAAAGATCACAATATGAAGGTTGTTGTTGTTGTTTGAGTCATCATTCCATGGACTGGTTTGATACAGCCCTCCATGTCACCCTGCCTTGTGTTAACCTTTTAATTTCTACGTAACTAAATGTTGATCAAACCTCTGTACCTGGTATTTCTGCACATGACGCAATATACATCTCGTATGACCTCCGGCCACCGAAACGCTCCCAGAAATTTATTACCTATCGACCATTGAAAAATATAAATAAATATAGACTCTTCCAGGACGCAAGCAACATACCCTGGCATAACATAACGACATATAACAAACTAGACGACAAAGTCACTTTCTTTAGCAGCAAAGTAACGGAAATATTTGACAAGCATAAACCAAAGCGGCGAGCGAGAATATCTAAAGAACCCTCTCCGTGGTTAAATGACGACATTAGACAACTAATGAAACAAAGAGACTGCGCCCACAGACAATACAAAAATGACCCTACTGTACAAAATTTTGACGAATATAGGAAGTTACGGAACAAGACAACACAACAAATACGGAATGCTAAACTGCGGCACGCTTACAGTTTAATTACGCCTAACGGTAGAACAGCGACGACATTGTGGAAATCTATTAATAACCTTGGACTTACGAAGAACAAAAACAAAGACGAAATTACAGTACCTCTCGAGGCTCTTAACGAGTACTTTATTGTTAGTTCCTCCGCAGTACGACCTGTCGACAAACAGAAACTTATGAACCATTACGATACACACCCCACCCCTGACAGAGATAAATTCTATTTCAGTCTCGTGACACCCCTCCAAGTCAGGAAAGCAGTTCTTAGGATAAGCACAAAAGCGAAAGGAATTGATGACATTGGGACTGACATGGTGAAACTAATTCTTGATTTTATATTACCAACTTTAACCCATATAATCAATTTATCTCTTTTATACTCCACATATCCAACTCTCTGGAAGAAGGCTATTGTGCTACCTCTTCCGAAAAGTCAAACGCCTTCGAACGAGGGAGACTATCGTCCAATATGTATTTTATCAGCTTTATCTAAAATCTTAGAATATATAGTCCATAAACAAATGTCAGAGTACCTTCAAACGCGCAATCTCCTTAATCCTTTCCAGTCCGGTTTCCTACAAGGACATAGTACAACTACAGCCTTACTCAAAGTGACTGAGAACGTTCGACAGGAAATAGACAGAGGACGAGTCACAGTTCTAGTACTACTAGATTACAGTAAAGCTTTTGACAGCGTAGACATTGACATATTACTTGTAAAACTGAAGGCTCTACATTTTTCTCAAAGTACGACTGCTTGGATGCATTCCTATCTTTACGGACGTCAACAATGTGTGAAAGGTAATAATGGAATTGTTTCATAGTGGCGTCACGTGAATAGAGGAGTCCCTCAAGGCTCTGTACTTGGACCACTTCTTTTCGCACTCTTTGTGAATGACATATCATCGAATTTAAGACATTGCAAATACCACATGTACGCTGACGACCTTCAACTCTACACAGACTCTACAGCACAAGATCTTCAGGAAAATATAGACTTACTAAACATTGACTTACAGACTGTTAGTGAATGGTCTGCTGCCCACGGCCTGCAATTGAACCCTACAAAGTCACAAGTAATCCTTCTTGGCCACCAAAATCAAATGGCAAGTATCAATAAACGTCCATTGCCGAGAGTAATCCTTCAGAATGTTGCAATTCCTTTTGTACCACAAGTGAAGAACCTCGGCGTTATCATGGACGAACGCATGACTTGGTCTGGACATATCTCACATATCTGCCAGAAGGTTTTCTCTGCTCTTCATTCTTTATATAAATATGAATACATATTTCCGATAAAACTTAAGCAGAAATTAATCGAGTCTCTTGTAATGCCACATTTCGACTACAACGCGCTCAAAGCGCATGTGTGAGGTATATATGCTATCTAAGAAAATATGACCACGTGTCATCATCTTTCCTAGAACTAGAGTGGTCGCGACTCCACGTTCGTCGTAATCATCATACTCTGTCTCTCCTCCACCGAATCCTTACTACATCTTCCCAAACTTACCATTATTAGCGTTTCCATTATTTCTCAAATGTGCATATCAGAGGTACACGGGCTCAAACATCAAACCTGCTCGTCATTCCTCACCATCGAACTGAAACATATAACAACTCATTTTCTGTGTTTGCCGCCCGAGAATGGAATCGCTTACCGGATGACGTCAGAGGAATACCAACCACCAGGTCATTTAAAAGAGCGTTAAGAGGTACAGCAGCATACGAATGAACTGTGCATTTCTAGTCCTTTACTGATGGTGTTAGTACATTATTACTACTAGCTATTATTATTGTTACCGTGTTTTAGCGGTAGGTAGAGGTGAAAGAAGGTGCGGGCGTGAACGGGTCCCAAACTACGGAATCAAAGTTAATGTAAAATTTAACAAGGTTATATTTTCTTTTTAAAATGAAGAAATAACAAACATTGCAGGTACAGAGTAGCAAGTCAACAAAATGTAGGTACAATAATTACTGGATTTGGGCTCAGCGCCCTTATTTCACAATTCGTGGGCAATCAGCCCAACCTTACTTCAAAATAAGTTTTACCAGAGGGGCAGAAAACCCCATTCATGTTCAGGAGCATTTGCTCCAAATTACACTGAAAAGCCTGCACGAGGCATACAACACTCAATTTTTGAAAAAGAGCCACTCGCTCTCAATTTTAAGCCTCTCAAAGGCCACACCAAACTCCACCTTCAAGTTGTCCTCTCAGGACATAGACACAGGGGTAACATACCCAACCTACTGAGGTCAATTAAATGAAAAAGGGTAATTACAATGACCTCTAAAGAAACAATTTGAGAGGAGGCGATCTGCACTCCTAATACATTTTGTTTTTAAAACCTAATTTGGCTCTAGGCCGCAAATGCAAGGGCTAATCCCATACTAAAGAGGTGACTTAAGAAAGAAACAAATTTACATTACGTTAAGGAAGAATCGGTTGTGAAGTAAGTTCACCTCAAAACAATATGATTGGGAGCTCGAGAGGGTTAAGCACTCTCTATCCCGATATGCCTTTTAAAGATAGAATAGATACATTTTAAGGAAGGTTACATGATGGAAAAACTTCGGACCCGCCCCGAGAGTTAAACTGCTGAGCAAGCAAGAAAAGAAGTAATTAATCGGCCATTACCTGGTAGTTGACCGCTGCCGGAGAAAGAGGCGCTTCCCGCCCCCTGCTATGTAGTTTACACACAGAAAGATGGAACAGAAGTGGCCCGGAGACCCTAAAATCAGCAGTTTATATTCTCTCGCGGAAGGTTCGAGGCGTTAGGGGAATGAAAACACCCTCCCACAAACTCTTTATTGGGTAGGATACAGCAACATATTCAAGTTGGGGGAAGATACATCCAATTGGTCAGAAATTACTAAAAGAAATTCGGGATTGGATAAATCTAAAACAAGGGGAAAAAGAGGGGTATACAGCCAACTTAAACAATAACAGAAAGAAATTTAACAAGAAACAAACTTTTGAAATAAAAACTTATCCAAAAAATAGTTCTTTCACTCCGCACTAGGGTGCACTATTGTTGATCTTCAGTAGTGTCCTCTAGAAGAGAAAGTTCACACTTCTTTCTACAAGCGAAACAAAAATACGTCGAAAATGACACAGTTCAAAAACTCTAAAATTTCCAGGTAGTGACATCTTCTGAGAAACTTGAAAATTAATACCATCAATAAAGTTCAGACTTCCTCCAGCAGAGGAGTTTCATTTGGCGCACATTTTAAATTAGCGGCGTGGAGGTGTACCGCCCGGTACAGACCTCCCCCGCCCAAAAGTTCCTCCAGGGGCGACACATGAAATCTGTTTGAGACAAGGTCCAAGTGATGATGTGGATATGAAGATTGATTGCAGAAGCGTTTATAAGATTTTCTTAATTTGGTTTGATTCAGTTTCAAAAAATTTGTAGTAACAGCGGAAGTACTGTTTTAATGTTTGTAGAAGGTGAATTCAGAAGATAAACTTTAGTTTTAAAGTCGAGGAAAAATTTTCTAAGTCCACCAGATTTTGTTGTTGAATTCCCAAGTGTAGTCATTGCTTATAGTAACTGTCCATGTAGTTGATGTTGATTAAGGTGGATGGCCAGACCGGCCGTTGCAGCTTGCGTCCAAAGGAGGCCGCTCGGACCCCTCAAGTACCCTGAGATACCGCTCGCCCGCACTATGAGGGGAGCAGTGGTGTTGAAGCACGCCGCGCCCGCGGTGAACATATACAGGCTGCGGTCCAGTAGCAGGTCGTGCGCCGCACATCAGCCTTGGCCGGGAGGAGAGCTCCGGCTCGCCGTGCACATGTGGTCCTCGCTGGGGAAGAGGGGGCCCATCCTCTAACCCAGTCGCAGCACGGCGCCGCGCGGCTGCGGGGGCACTGAAACATTAAAGCTAGGCGGCAGAATTGATGGACCATCATCTTTTTTTGAGGGCACAGGCTTTGTGGAGAGGTTGAGGGGCCAGCGGCGTGCAGAAATTCATTTCAGATGCGAGCCGATAGAAGGTGGAATAATTACAAATCCTGACATTCTGATCTATGGCATGGGTCTGAAGAGGAAAAAGCAAAACCTAAACGATTTGGTGCCAATATGAAGAGGAGGCCTAAGAAAAGCAGCAGTGATGAGAGGGATGAACGTTCAGACGAGGACGCCAGTAATGACGATTATAGTCCGTCAAGAAAGGCTCAAGCAAATGCGAAGAAGTGTAAGCCTGCTGCTAAAATGAAGATGAGGATGGTGATGAAGAAGATGTGTAAACCAGCCGCTAAAATGAAGAACATGGGGATGATGATGAAGAAGAAGGGTAAGCCAGCTGCTAAAATGAAGATGAGGATGATGATGAAGAAGAAGGGTCAGCCAGCTGCTAAAATGAAAAAGATGAGGAGAATGATGAAGAAGAAGAACGGTAAACCACCTGCAAAAATGAAGAAAGTCAGTGACAACGATAGTAACGAGGACAGGGATTTGAACCCAGAAACTTCACATTTCGAGGTGAATGCAAGTTCGTCGAGAAGTTGGAAGGACAAACCACCTAACTTCCAATAAGTCAACTACAATTCACTAGAGATCTATACCGCAACCCCGAACTCTCCATGCAACCAAGAACTACCAGGAAGCTGAAGGCATCAACCAGTATCCGTACACCAGGAGATGAGCAATTGCATAAGAGAGAAGAAAGGAATTTATGTTCAAAGGTCATGTTTCATCAGACGTCAAAATTAGAAATTTCACCATCTGGAGCATTTTAAAGGAAATTCCTTGTCACTGTGCGAAAGGAATTCGTGTCTTGGGGGAAATATGAACCCATGACCTTTGTGCCTTAAGAACATGATGCATAAATCGACAATCACTTAAAAGTTGGATTCTTGATAGCATGGATTTGACACGTGACGAGGGGGTGATTACCTTCGGTCCCACGCTCTGGGGTACGTGACGTCAACCACACGTGTCGACGGCGGAAGAATCTCAAGTCATTTTTATGAACTATTTCAAAGCGCGTGTACATGGCGTGACCAAGCCAAGTCAAAAAAAATATAGTGCCTATCAAAGGAGGTCAATCATCTCACAAATCGAACCCGTAAAAGTTTTAAATGTCCATGAACACTACCGCCAGAAATGTAGCAAGCATGTAGTCACTTTCAAAACTCTTCAAATTACAGTTTAGGTAAGTCAGAAAATTTATAGAAATTTTCTTGGCGGCAAAGGGAGAGATCCGAAGAGAGGGGGTAACTGCTATAAATATGAAGGGACGCCATGACGAAGTCTCCTCCTCCGGCATTTGTGATACAAAGCGGACGAAAAATTGTTGAGCTGCTCTGCGAAATCAAACAACGAAAGTAGACTGAGTTCAACTGCAGATTTCAGCCAGTGTGGCTAGGTCTTGAGTCCATGATGGGACAATTTCTTGATTGAAATAATTGTACCAGATAGGACGGTCAAAGTACTGAATAAATTCTAATGTGATTAATTAATTCGTGTGCGGAAAAAATTATAGTCCATCGTGTGCGCTCAACAAACAAGTGAAGGGTATTTTCTTTTTTTATGCTTTATTCCAGGAAACCTGAAGAAAATAATAATAAACTGTGAAGCCATGAATGTAAAAATGGCTAAATAAAGTGCCAGGGTCGTAGATGAGCCCTATGACGAACACTGGCGTGACGACATGAGGTAGGTGACTTTCCATCTTACTACCTCTTATATCTTGTCTCGTGATCTCTAAAAGTGTATTTGAATGGGGATATACGACGCAGTGGTCACCCCTACTAAGTTTTGTAAATATGAGAATACGACTAAAGAGTCATTTGTTTGTTTTCCACTTGGATAAAATTTTGAAGTCTTGCGAGTGCCGTATAATGTTGTAAAAAGTTATTGAATAGGGTTCCGAAGTGATATCACGTCCAATGTAGATCGTCATCCGTGTGAGTGTACTGCCTATATTTTGTGATGTCAAATTAAGATGTTCATTCGACGTAAAATTTTCTGTCTGCAATTTGACGTTAATAATAATAATCCATGGTTACTCATTTTCAATCGAGTGGAAGCGCGCTGTTGGGTGAGAACCTAGGGTGATGAGTTTGGTCACTGAGAGAAACTTTTTTTTATGCCCATTTTTAAACTGTGTCTGACTGACAATAAAAAGATCTAGTAGAATGTTTCAGTCATTTCTCGTAAAATTCAAGTTATTAAATACGATATCATTTATGCGAAGTTTTTCATGATTAATGCATTGTGCGATATTAGACGTCGAGATTTCTAGTAAGGATTTTATTCCAGTTCTTTGTCGATGATAATTGTGGAGCTGGGAAACAGAGGTTAGTTTGTTGATATGAGATTTGTGAATCAGGTTGGACCTGTCATTGAAGCCGGGACACGGAAGCCCGAGGAATGTTTTATATGAGTTGAGATGAGATGTGCGAATCAGGTTAGAGTCCTGTCATTGAAGCCGGGACATGATAGCCCGAGGAATATTTATAATGTTGAGAATGGAAAGAATTTCATAGAAATCCATAGCAGTAATAATTGGCGACGCGTATAATTAGTGTGGGCATCTTGAAGCATAACCTGTGCATTTTGTTGGTTAGAATATCGTATTTGTTTAATTATGTCGGCGGAGTTTAAAGGGAGCATTTCGAGAAGCCAGTCGACTGTGAATAAACCAGGTGTTTCGTGTAACTGCCAAGCGAACTCGGGGGATGAGAGACCTCAGCGGCGATAATAACGGGACCCGTGTGGAATTGAGATTGTAATTCTCGGCCAGGGAAAACGTTAAAAATGCTGAGTTTAGTTGAAATTCATAGCCGGTAATGTTCTGAGTATTGTGAAATACTGTAATTGGGGACGTAATGAACATTTGAAATCACGAACTTGGAGTATAAGGAACAGAGTAACCAAATTCAGGGTTGTCCAAAATATAGAGCGATGGTCGTGATGATCGGTTTGTCTGTGAGGGGTGTGCAAAATTTCATAAATGGTAATGACGAGAAATGGCATCGTAATTATATGGCGAGTTGTTTGGCTAGTACGTAGATTATTAGGATATCCAAGTGTTAATTACGGTTAGGACTAGATTAGATTTTAAAAGTGTGGGATCACGAGACAGGATATATAGCTGGACATGAATTATGTAACAAATTCTTTTCCAGCCAGATAAACATCGCAATATTGAATTCACATCACAGCTGCGTAGAAATTTGTGAAGAAACCAGAGTCCGCGGAGAAAAAATTTGTTGTTCGTTAACATTTCGTTAAATCATTTAAATTTATTTAATTATTAAATTCAGTGAAACCGCATTTTGAAATAACTTTAAACAAGCGAATAACTTGGAGATGCATTCTGGAAATTTTAGATTGTTTTTCTGGGGGAATATTAAAATATAAAGTAACGTTTAAGGGGACATATCCGAAGGAAATGGATTTTTCTGCCACAAAGTTTGTGAGCATTGCTATTGTTGTAATTATTGAACTTTGATTGATTGAGCAGTGAATGTGCTGGGGATAGTAAAGTGGAACTTTGGTCATCAACCGATGTAACTTAATTGTGTTTAGCCTTCAGCCTAGAAACTTGGATGGTCAGGGGGTCATCAACCTCAGTGACTTAGACTAGGGCCATATGCCATTGTAGCATCATTTCCTTGCGGTCATCATCCACAATGACTTTAGAGTAACTTAGAAGATTAGATGTCGGTCCATGACATAGACGCAGGTCACATCGATTCAATTAAGGGTCCATGCCATAGAACCACTGTGTGGCACACACCGATTGGACGGCCTTAATTATAACCGGAGTCCAGAGTTCGTGTTACGAGGGCTGGACCATAACGAATCACTATGATGGTACATGTGGTCTCACGTGGAAGCCGAATTTAAGGATTTCCAGACTTTCCTTTCTTAAATGATTAATAATTGAGACAATGGTTTCTAGTAAGAATGCCCGTCAGGCAGTTACGTTAAAGTCTCACACCAGTGTTCTGACGTTTATGTAAAAATGATTGTGGTGTCCAGTGGACACAATTGACTTCTATGATACCATTGACATAGAATGTTTCTGAATTATCCTGAATAAATAGGAATCTTTTTAATAGACCTTTCATTCCAGTAGATAGATTAGAATTACTGAACCCTACCTTTACCTCAGCAAGTGACGAAGAACCCGATACGACCCAAGAGACAGATCTCATGAACTTTGCTGATAGGTAAGGAAGGTAGGTATCCCTCAATATGGACCAAAGGGTTAAATATGTATGAACTACCAGGACTAGGTAAAGGAAATATTTCTTTCTGATTTGCCCGGTAAATTATAAATAATGCATCTCACCACAACGTCATAACTAGTACGTTCCCATCATCCAGCACCGAGAAATCGGAAATGCAGGATTGGTTGCTGCGAAACAACATTCTACTTACAAATGGAATTTATAAAAGTGAAGTTACCGGGCGAGTTGGCCGTGCGCGTAGAGGCGCGCGGCTGTGAGCTTGCATCCGGGAGATAGTAGGTTCGAATCGCACTAACGGCAGCCCTGAAAATGGTTTACCGTGGTTTCCCCATTTTCACACCAGGCAAATGCTGGGACTGTACCTTAATTAAGGCCACGGCCGCTTCCTTCCAACTCCTAGGCCTTTCCTATCCCATCGTCGCCATAAGACCTTTCTGTGTCGGTACGACGTAAAGCCCCTAGCAAAAAAATAAAGTGCAGTTTATAAGGTAATAAAGCTTCACAAATCGAAAGTTAAGAAGTACGTGTTAGGTAACATTTTTAAAGAGTATGGTCACACTTTAATTCGTTTACCAACCAACTCGACGTCTTTGAAAAGATTGGGGATAATGTTAACCAGTGGATTGTCTCTTTCCAGCTCAAAGATGTGTGTCAGCTTCCTGAACAGATATTTTCAGAAATAGGTGAAGGAGAATGTGGTCTAGTGTATAGACACGTAGACCAAGTAGAGCAGGGATTATTGCCGTTAGAAATTGAGCGTATCTGTTTCACACTGGACGGCGACATCGTCAGTGATGGCAATTCTATGTCTGACGAGCCTCTGCGAGATTTATGGGACGAAGAGAAGACAGGGATTGGAGAGGTGACAAGAACATTTTAGTGTGGAGTACAGCAATTACTGTACAATTTCTTTATTACGAGGTCTGTTAGTTCATCCTCTCTTTTTGCTCATTCTCCCGTTCTTTCCAGTATTCCTTCATCATTTCACTTTGATTTATTATTCTCTACTCAAACCGGGGTTCCTTTCCATTCTTCCGTGTAGTCCTTTCCTTCTTAAAACTTTCTCTTTCTTTCATTTCTTTTTAACCTTTCCTTTATCTCTTGTACCCAGCTCTTTGATGATTTTTTCTCCCAAAGATACTTGAATATCTGTTTTGTCAATCTCTTTTCATTCATTCTATAATTATGTCCAAAAATAGCAATCTCCCTTTTTTATTCCTTCTGTTATATTTTCTATGTTCTGGTATATTTCCTTATTATATCTTATTTTCCATTCTTCTGTTGTTTTCATTGGCCATAAGATGTTTCTCATAATTCTTCTTTCTAGTACAGGGCCTCTCAAACGCCCAAAATTTCACGCGTGCAAATCGAGGCGCAAGAGCTCCGTGCACTGTGCATCGGTTCCACTCGGCTCACCTCGGACCAACGCTTCGTCTCTGGGCTACTCAGCTAAGCTCGGCTCAACTCAGCTCGGGTTTGGAGCACTACGGAGCAAGTGAGGAAGAGGGAGACAGGGGGAGCGAGCGAGACAGGCGTGGGGAAAGAGAGAGAGAGACAGCGCTATTGCTCCAAATCGAGGAGTGGGGGTCTGCACTCTGGTCAACCAAGCGAAGTTGTCTTTTGCACCTTGCACTGTGCATGCACCCTGAGAGGCCCTGTTCTAGTACTTCAAGTTTACCTAAACTATAGTTGAGGCTATTGGTTTCAAAAGGAGCAATCTCCAATTGCCGTCAAAATTGAGTTACTGACACCATTGATTTGTATCGCTAGCCCTGTACTGAACTATGATGTTCTTTTTTTTTGTTGCAAAAAATAACATCATCCCATCGTTTCAGGGCATGGAAGTAAAACGTTGCTTTCAAAACAGACCAATCTCCGCCATCTCTTGGAGTCAAGTGGGACAATCTCCACAACTACCAATCAGCTATTACCGTTCCGGTCACGTGAGTGCCGCCATATTGGTCTAGTGGAGTTATAAAGTGAGACTGTCCTGCTAATTTGTCGGATTTGTTGTCATATTGGAGGTATTTTTGGTGTTTTGAAACTATGTGAAGGTGCATGAACATATTATATTATTAAAACAAGCTGTAACTTTCTTCGTAATGTTCGGTGATGGGTACGATACTACAAAATCTGTGTCAACCACAAAAGAGAGAAAACGGACCCGCAAACCTGGAATGTAAGGAAATGGGAATCAGTTGTTGCTAAAATACTGAGGTAATAACAACCAGTGCAGAGGAGGAGGAGGCCAAAAAGTGAAAAACTTACTGGAAAGCAATATCAATATAAACTGAGAGACGTTTCGAAGAATTTGTCATCCCATTTAGTTGAAGCCTGGGAAACGCTTTCTGAGCTTTGATGGACTCTACTAATTGGATGTGCTCCACAGAGCAGAAAGACAGGATGAAAGCGGCGAGAATCTGCAAGATGATTTTTCTGTGTGAAAATATTTACGATGATGATTCTCTTTTGATGGTTTACTTCATATTTGAGTTTTGATCATTGTTCATCATTAGCTTTGGTACTGTAATCCACATCAAAGATCCTTGTGTGTAGTTCTAGAATTACATATCAGTTGCGTTTAATCTTTTAATTTTTGTTGAAGTAGGCTAGCTATGTTTAAAATTACAGAGCAATTTATTACAACAGTTATTCTTAGTTTACAAATTTTCCCCTACCTCTTTTGTTTTACTGACATTCTGAAGGATAAAGTATTTTATTAATAATTAATTAGTAAAAATTAATACTGAATACACTACTTTTAAATTTTATTGTACCCTGTAATGAAGGTATTAGCAATCAAAATGTTTGCAAATCTAAAAGATAATGTGTCTCATGTTGTTATGTCTTCTATATTTTCCGTATTTAAAAAATGTACCTTATAGTAGGTATCACAATTCTGTATGTTTTGATCAGAAAGAGCAGTCCCCATGCATGTTGATGTAAAAATAAAAAGCAATAACAGCGAAATTCATTTAGTTTGTATCAAAAGGGACAATCTCAAAGAAATGTTTAAATATCTCATTAACTGTTAATGATATGGTTGGTTTTCTTTGGTTATTCGCATACAGCCCGTTTGCTGCATACATCAGAAAAATACCATTGAGGTAGAGAGAACAGAAAAGCATTAGATAGAAGAAAATACTCCTAGCGTACTGTAAAATGCAAGAATGCGGAGATTTCTCCTTTTGATATCAACAGCCTCACTTCATAACTAGACATCTCTTGCGCAAAGACATTCTGGTGTCAGCACCGTATTGTAGTGCCTTATTTTAAGATTTTTTTTCTTGCTAGTTGCTTTACGTTGCACCGACACAGATAGGTCTTATGGCGACGATGGGATAGGAAAGGCCTAGGAGTTGGAAGGAAGCGGCCGTGGCCTTAATTAAGGTACAGCCCCAGCATTTGCCTGGTGTGAAAACGGGAAACCACGGAAAATCATCTTCAGGGCTGCCGACAGTGGGGCTCGAACCCACGATCTCCCGGATGCAAGCTCACAGCCGCGCGCCTCTACGAGCACGGCAAACTCGCCCGGTTTTAAGATGTGTTGATACGTATTTCTTGTTGTAAACATTCTTAGTGATGCCATACGCTCTTTCCATCTTGTGTAAATGTTCTTCTACAGGCAATTTTTCTAAACCATTTTCTTGAATTATTTCTTCTTAGTGTTTGAATTTCTTTACTTTCTCTATTCGGCTAATATGTGTTGTCAAAAATTTTGAAGCTTTTCTTAATGTTAGTAATAAATTTAGTTATCTTCTACAGATATTCTCAAACCTATTTTGTTGGCTAACTGGTTATATAACAATATTTCTACAGGTACTTGCCTCGCGTGCGACGTAATGCAAAACGGAAAATATTGACTGCTGTCCTTCGGGATAATAAATGAACTTTGGCAGCTGTACCTTATAGCAGCACCCATACTTCCCATACACCCTTTACGTCTTCCTTACATTCCGTACATGGCTTTCCTTATAAATAATACTAATGTTATCTCCAAGACATTGATTTGTGTTGTGGCATCTGTCAGGCTCTCTGAAAGTATAGCAAAATCGTCCGCAAATGTCAGGTAATTTCTTTATATACGGCTGTATTTATTTTGTTTCATTATATGTAATACAGTGAGTGCGAGATTATTTCAGTGGCTTAGCTTATGTTTTCCCACGCTGAAGGCTGAGTTCCGAATCCTGGTCAATCCCGGGTTTAGATTTTCCTATAAAAATAACGTGTCGTCAGGAAGAGTATCCGGCCTTAAAACCCCTGTCAAAACCATAATGAGCTTGAGGGGCTTCCAGCGATTTCTAAATACGGTATTTCACTCCACTGGAGCTTCGCTGGACAGTTCAGAAAAGTCCAAAGTCTAAGATAAACTGCTAGAGAGGTTGGGAGGCTGAAGAGGGATCAGCACGTGATGGTGCGCTAGACCCGATACACTCAGCCTTGTCATTAGCAGCAACTAGAGATATGACCTCCTTTACTGTGATGGCACGATGTAAAATACAATATTTTCATGTAAGGTAATATAACAGGTAAGAACTCGCGCCGCCGTACAGTGGTTCCCTTCTTTATGCTGTGAGTAACTCCAGCCGCAAGGGCAAGCGAGCTATTTTGGGAAACACAACTCGCCTGGGCGAAGGTCAGAGTAGTAGAGTGAATCACAACAAGCACACGAACTGGTTATATAACAATACTAGCAAGGTACCCGTGCTTCGCTACGGTATTATACTGAAATTTATAATTGAATGCTTATTGTTTTAGATATATAATCCGCCGAAATTCGCGATCCGACACGTTTTCAGCGAGAATCCACCAAAATTCCCGATCTGACTCGTTTTCTATTAGATTACGGCACGTTTCCTCCCATTTTTCAATCTTCCTTTTCAGCAATCGATTTCGTACTTCCCGGGCTAGGCTCAGGTATTCTTCCCGGTCAGTTGGGTCCGTAAATCTTTGCCATACAGTATTTTCCTATCATCATTTTTAATCTGGATAAAATCCTTCAGGAGATCCGGCGTGGTGTCATATTCGGTGAATTGGCGGCACTGAACCCGCGGCCGGACTGCATTCTTAGTCATTACCCGTCCAGGAGCCGTTTCCAGCGCGGTCCGCATATTTGACGACGGTCCGGAACATTATTATTATTATTATTATTATTATTATTATTATTATTATTATTATTATTATTATTATTATTATTATTATTATTATTATTATTATTAATGTTATTCTTATTCTTATTCTTATTATTATTATTATTATTATTATTATTACTATTATGTGTTGCTGGGATGTATGATGACGGGAAAACCGGAGTATCCGGAGAAAAACCTGTCCCGCCTCCGTTTTGTCCAGCACGAATGTCACATGGAGTGACCGGGATTTGAACCACGGAACCCAGCTGTGAGAGGCCGGCGCGCTGCCGCCTGAGCAACGGAGGATCCTTATAAGTACATTAAGAACAGTAAAATCAATTGGTATCACCTCCTTTTACACCCCACCGCCGTTAGTTTTTACTGCCAACCCCCCCCCCCCCCCCCAAAAGAAATTAAAAGAAGGCGTGTTTCTTTATGTTTAAGGGAGATTCCAAACACCAATGTTCACGTCTATTACCTTGAGTTTTGAGATATAAGTATCCCCATAAATATAATTTACTTTTGTCACTTCATTTCAAACTACTCCCCCCCCCCCCTAAGTGAATTTTCCCGCAAAAAATACTTGTTTCTTTAATAGTGAAGGATCTTCTAAATACCAATTATCACGACTCTAACTTCTTCACTTTTAGATTTATGTGTCCTCATGAAAGGAATTCAACTCCTTTACACTCCCGCCCCCCAAGATTGTTTCCCCCCCAAAACGCGTTTTTCTTTGTTTTTAAAGGAGATCCAAATACGAATTTTCACGTCTGTAACAACTTTAGTTTTTATTAGATGTATATATTCTCATACAATTAAAGTCAATTAATTTTTCAATTCTTTCACCCCCCTCCCCCCGCTTCATTGGATTTTCCGAGAATACGTGTTTCTTTACTTTTAAAGCAGATTGCAAATATCAAATTTCACGTCTGTAACATCTTCATTTTTGAGATATCAGTAGCCTAATTAAAAGAATTTAACACCATTTTCAGTCACTTTTACCCCCCCTCCACCCAAATGGTATTTCCGAAAATTAAAAATACACGTTTCTTTATGTTTAATAGAGATAAAAATACCATTTTTCACTTCTGTAACATGTTAAGTTTTTTTAGATATACTGTAAAAATTCTCATTTTAAAATTTCACCCATTTTGGGTTCCACTTAAGTGGAGTTTCCAAAAACAAATCACCTATGTTTCTTTACATTTACAGAAGATTCCAAACACCCACGTTTTACGTCTGTAACATTTTACGTCTCCAAGATAATCTTTCAAAAAATTCACCCTAATTTGTCACTTCTGTTTAACCGCCATTAATAGGATTTTCCAAAAACTAAAAAAATACGTGTTTCTTTATTTTTAAAGGAGATCCCATATACAAATTTTCAGTTCTGTAATATCTTCCGTTTCTGAGATATATGTATCCTCATTAAAGGCATTCAACCCATTTTTTACCCTTTTACACCCCTCCTATTGGGATTTACAGGAAACAAAAAAATACGCGTTCCTTTATTTTTAGAGGAGATTCTAACTACCAATTTTTACATCTGTAAATTTTAAAGTTTTAAGATGTAGACACATTCATTTTAAAAAATTCACCCCCCTTTTCACCCCTCAATATTTGGATTTTCCAAAAACGAAAAAATACGTGTTTCTTTACATTTAAAGTAGATCCCAAATACCAATTTTCAGGTCTGTAATATCTTCAGGTTCTGAAATATAAGTAGCCTCATTAAAGGCATTCAACCCATTATTCACCCTTTTACACCCTTCCTATTGGGATTTTCCGAAAACAAAATAATACGTGTTTCTTTATTTTTAAGGGAGATTCTAAATACCAATTTTTACATCTATAAACTGTAACAGTTTTGAGATATAGATACACTCATTTTAAAAAATCACCCCTTTTCACCCCCCCCCCCCATTAATTGGATTTTCCAAAAACAAAAAAATACGTGTTTCTTTATTTTTAAAAGAGATCAAAAGTACCAATTTTCAGGTCTGTAATATGTTCAGTTTCTGAGATATACGTACCGGTATCCTCATTAAAGGCATTCAACCACTATTTCACCCTTTTTCACCCCTCCCATTGGAATTTTCCGAAAACAAAAAAATACGTGTTTCCTTATTTTTAAAGGAGATTCTAAATACCAATTTTTACATCTGTAAACCTTTAAAGTGTTGAGATATAGATACATTCATTTTAAAATTTCACCCCCTTTTTCACCCCCTTAGAGACGGAATATCCAAAAATCCTCTCTTAGCGAGCACCTACATCTTATTATGAATGTATCCTCAAAATTTCATTTCTTTATGTCAAGTAGTTTTGGCTCGGCGATGATGAATCAGTCAGTCAGTCAGGACAAGTTACTTTATATATATATAGACTAGCAAGATACCCGTGCTTCGCTACGGTATTATACTGAAATTTATAATTGAATGCTTATTGTTTTAGATATATAATCCGCCAAAATTCCCGATCTGACTCGTTTTCTATTAGATTACGGCACGTTTCCTCCCATTTTTGAATCTTCCTTTCCAGCAATCGATTTCGTACTTCCCGGTCTAGGCTCAGGTATTCCTCCCGGTCAGTTGGGTCCGTAAATCTTTGCCATCTTTTCCTATAATCATTTTAATATGTATAAAATCCTTCAGGAGATCCGGCGTGGTGTCATATTGGGTGCTTTGGCGGCACTGAACCCGCGGCCGGATTGCATTCTTAGTCATTACCCGTCCAGGAGCCGTTTCCAGCGCGGTCCGCACATTTGACGACGGTCCGGAACATTATTATTATTATTATTATTATTATTATTATTATTATTATTATTATGTGTTGCTGGAAGGGCTGATGACAGGGAAAACCGGAGTATTCGGAGAAAAACCTGTCCCGCCTCCGTTTTTTCCAGCACGAATGTCACGTGGAGTGACCGGGATTTGAAACACGGAACCCAGCTGTGAGAGGCCGGCGCGCTGCCGCCTGAGCAACGGAGGATACTTATAAGTACATTAAGAAAAGTAAAATCAATTGGTCTCACCTCCTTCTACACCCCACCGCCGTTAAGTTTATTTACCGCCCCCCCCCCGCCCCCCCAAAAAAAATTAAAAGAAGGCTTGTTTCTTTATGTTTAAAGGAGATTCCAAACACCAATGTTCACTTCTATTGCCTTCAGTTTCGAGATATAAGTATCCCCATAAAAATAATTTAATTTTTTCACTTCATTTCACACTACTCTTCCTAAGTGAATTTTCCCGCAAAAAATACTTGTTTTTTTAATAGTAAAAGATCTTCTAAATACCAATTATCACGACTCTAACTTCTTCAGTTTTTGATTTATGTGTCCCCATGAAAGGAATTGAACTCCTTTACACTCCCACCCTCCAAGATGGTTTCCCCACCAAAACGCGTTTTTCTTTGTTTTTAAAGGAGATCTAAATACGAATTTTCACGTCTGTAACAACTTTAGTTTTTATTAGATGTATGCATTCTCATACAATTAAGTCAATTAAATTTTCAATTCTTTCACACCCCCCCCCCCCACTTCATTGGATTTTCCGAGAATACGTGTTTCTTCACTTTTAAAGCAGATGGCAAATATCAAATTTCACGTCTGTAACATCTTCATTTTTGAGATATCAGTAGCCTAATTAAAAGAATTCAACACCATTTTCAGTCACTTTTACCCACCCCCCACCTCCCAAGTGGTATTTCCGAAAACTAAAAATACACGATTCGTTATGTTTAATAGAGATAAAAAATACCATTTTTCACTTCTGTAACATGTTAAGTTTTTTTAGATATACTGTAAAAATTCTCGTTTTAAAATTTCACCCCTTTTGAGTTCCCCTTAAGTGGAGTTTCCAAAAACAAATCACCTATGTTTCTTTACATTTACAGGAGATTCCAAACACCCACTTTTTACGTCTGTAACATTTTACGTTTCCAAGATATTCTGTAGATATAGCCATTCAAAAAATTCACCCCAATTTGTCACTCCTGTTTAACCGCCATTAATTGGATTTTCCAAAAACTAAAAAATACGTGTTTCTTTATTTTTAAAGGAGGTCCCATATACAAATTTTCAGTTCTGTAATATCTTCAGGTTCTGAAATATAAGTATCCTCATTAAAGGCATTCAACCCATTTTTCACCCTTTTACACCCCTCCTATTGGGATTTACAGGAAACAAAAAAATACGTGTTCCTTTATTTTTAGAGGAGATTCTAACTACCAATTTTTACATCTGTAAATTTTAAAGTTTTAAGATGTAGACACACTCATTTTAAAAAATTCGCCCCCCCTTTTCACCCCCCAATATTTGAATTTTCCAAAAACGAAAAAATACGTGTTTCTTTACTTTTAAAGTAGATCCAAAATACCAATTTTCAGGTCTGTAATATCTTCAGGTTCTGAGATATAAGTAGCCTCATTAAAGGCATTCAACCCCTTTTTCACCCCTTTTCACGTTTCCTATTGCGATTTTCCGAAAACAAAAAAATGCGTGTTTCTTTATTTTTAATGAAGATTCTAAATACCAATTTTTACATCTGCAAACTTTAAAAGATTGGAGATATAGATTCACTCATTTTTAAAATTCACCCCCTTTCCACCCTCCCATTAATTGGATTTTCCAAAAACAAAAAAATACGTGTTTCTTTATTTTTAAAAGAGATCAAAAGTACCAATTTTCAGGTCTGTAATATCTTCAGTTTCTGAGATATAAGCACCGGTATCCTGATTAGGCATTCAACCCCTTTTTCACCCTTTTTCACCCCTCCTATTGGGATTGTCTGAAAACAAAAAAATACATGTTTCCTTATTTTTAAAGAAGATTCTAAATACCAATTTTCACATCTCTAAACTTTTAAAGTTTTGAGATATAAACACACTCATTTTAAACTTTCACCCCCATTTTCACCCCCTTAGCGACGGAATATCCAAAAATCCTCTCTTAGCGAGCACCTACATCTTAATATGAATATACCCCCAAAATTTCATTTCTTTATGTCCAGTAGTTTTGGCTCGGCGATGATGAATCAGTCAGTCAGTCAGGACAAGCTACTTTATATATATAGATTTCTACAGGTACTTGCCTCGCGTGCGACGTAAAGCAAAACGGAAAATATTAACTGCTGTCCTTCGGGATAATAAATGAACTTTGGCAGCTGTACCTTATAGCAGCAACCATACTTCCCATACACCCTTAACGTCTTCCTTACATTCTGTACATGGCTTTCCTTATAAATAATACCGATGTTATCTGCAAAGCATAAGAACCAGGCATCTATGTAGAATACCGAGAAGTTTTAATAACAACAACAATAATAAAGTACTTCGAGAGTTAATTTCAGAAGACCTCAGTGAAACTGCTCTTCTTCAACAGATGAGAATCAAACTATTGTCGCGGCCACGAAATTAGGCGGGTCAGAGAAATTACGCTGTTGTCAAGGTTATGTAGCAACTGCCGAAGAAATGTCTAACTGAACATCTCGGAGCGCGAGGCAAGTTGTTCTCTCTCAAGCTCCTGATGTTACTTCATACAATGTTTCGATACAAATTACACTACAAGCTTCAGAAAAGACTGCTGATTCCAGTGGTAATAAAATTTTGTCTGCGGGAAAAATGTAAAAAGTCGCCTGACTTGTATTTTTTATCCGAAACATATTTTTGTGAGTCTTGTAATTTTCCCGGAAAATGGCCCGGAAAGCTATCATGTAAATGTCGCAAGTTGAGGCAGTTCGGGGAGCGCGCACCAGCACAGGCTGCAGGACCCCGTTAATACTTTCGGATTACATATTAATCCGTATAAGTTTTATTACATTATAACTTTAAATATTTGAATACTGTATATTGTACCGAGTAATATAGAAAAAGAACCACTTTAAAGAATAGATTTACATTAATTTACAATGAAGTAAGAATCGGTTTCTGGCTTCAAGGCACTGTCATCACTCATCTCACTATCAGTCGAGTCGTCTTTTACACTGATGATGAATGGCTCCACTCTTTCGTCCCTTACTATTTCCTTGGCCCAATCGTCTGTTTGAACATTTTCCGCGGGATTGAAGCACTTTTCCCAATCTGCAGCAGTCACACGGTCGATGGCTTCTGACGTGAGTTTTTCTACGCCCTTTATTTTGAATGCCTTGTTCCTCTCTGCCACTTCTTTCTTGACTTGAGCCCAAATCAATTCACATTCACTATCCATCTTTAACTTCACTTACGATGCGAGCTCAACAGCTGCTTGACATGGAATGACTCGGGGTAAGGTGGCCTGGAGCGGATGGGCTTCAGTTTGACAGCACTGCACGATCAGCGTTGCCAATCCGTGCCCGGGGGTAAGCGACTCTCGACCATCTGTCGCTCCGCCGTTCCCATATCTGACGACAGCGCAGTTTTCCTCACCCGCCTAATTTGGTGGCCGCGACAATAGACTGCAGAAAACTAACGATGAATGTCAAACTAAGACACTACAATTCAAGATCAGACCGTTAATCCTCTACACAGCAGAGTGCCTATCTTTAACTCAGAAGACTCCGCTAAGAGGTCTCGAAGTACAAGAAAGGAAACTCCTGAGAAATGTAGTATTAGGCCTATTATTATAATTTGCTTTAAGTCGCACCGACACAGATAGGTCTTACGGCGACGATGGGATAAGAAAAGCCTAGGAGTGGGAATGAAACGGCCTTGGCCTTAATAAAGAAACAGCCACATCATTTTCCTTGTGTGAAAATGGGAAACCACAGAAACATTTTCAGGACTGCCGACAGTGGAGTTTAAACCCACTATCTCGCGGATGCAAGGTCACAGCTGCGCGCCCTTAACAGCATGGCCAACTCGCCCGTTAAAGAAATCACCTATAGTAGGATCTAGCATCCTCTCAGATGGAAGGCGATGGTACGAAGTAAACCGTGAACTCTACCAACACGAAGAAACCCTCACAGATGCTATCAAAAGGAAACGGTTAGCTTTCTATGGACACCTGTATAGTAGGCCTGTAGACTCCCACAGGCTGTCCTATAAGGTCTTCAAATTAGCCAGCAAGGGTAAAGACACTGGATCGCTGTGGATCCAGCAGGTAGAGAAGGATATGACAGAACTTAATATGAATCAAACCACAATAATTAATAGAAGTAACTACCGTTCATCTATCAAAACCATCCCCTTGCTAACATCCCTTACAGAAACTAACCACAATGAGACCAGGAATTGGTCCGAGGAGAGCAAGATAGAGTTCATCAAGAAAATGAAGGATTACTGGGCCGACAGAAAAGCTCAAGGTACTAAGATGAAAGCAACAGCCAAACTCACTGTCAAGAACAACAGAAATGGCAAACATTGACAACAACACAGCTAAAGCACAAGCGCCGTGATCCTCAGGTGGCCTAAACGAACTAAAGAAGAAGAAGAATTATTTTCTATCACTTTTTTCACATACGAGGGGTCGCTGGTGTGAACTGTGTCGCACATGTGGATTTGACCTTATTTTATGGCTGGATTCCCTTCCTGACTCCAACCCTATGTGGAGGGATTTTTTTTTTTTTTTTTTTTTGCTATTTCCTTCACGGCACACCGACACAGATAGGTCTTATGGCGACGATGGGATAGGAAAGGCTTAGGAATGGGAAGGAAGCTGCCTTATTCAAGGTACATCCCCAGCATTTGCCTGGTGTGAAAATGGGAAACTACGGAAAGCCATCTTCAGGGCTGCCAACAGTGGGGTCCGAACCAACTATCACCGAGCTCGATAGTTGCAGTCGCTTAAGTGCGGCCAGTATCCAGTATTCGGGACACACTAACCACAACACTACAGAGGCGGACCTTAATAATGTTACTGGAAATTTAAGTGGCATGTTTACTTGCACGAGCTAAGTGGATTTTTACAGATCTGCTTTGTTATGAGGTCGGATGTATGACAAATTCACACATATTTCTTCATCTGGCATTCCCATACTTTCAAGTTTCACTTTCTTTGGATCCTTCGTAGTGAGATAAATCACTTTGAGATGTAGCCTATATATAACAGTAAATTAATGAGAACAGTTAACGATTAATGCTACGAGACCCAAGGGAGACTTCTATTAGTTTTGCCCCAAGTTTTACATCGACTTCACATCAACAACGCATCCGTGAGTTTCGCGGCACCCACTTTGGAAAGCTCCGTGGTAGAGCTTTTGCCACCTGAGCGCAGGTTCGATCCCAGGTCAGTCCAGTGGTGGTTGAATGTTCTGAAATCACCAGTCTCGTCATGTAAGAGAACTTCAGAGGGACAGAATTCCGGCACATTACCGTGTCCGAAAACCGTAAAAGTAGCTAGTGGGACCTTACATTACTATATTAGTTTCTGTGTCCGTTGTTGACGAGCAGTTTCATGCCTTCTAGCTCAGGTAAGTTACAGTAGAAGATATAAAACACACCTAATTTAACAGTAGTCACTCAGTGCAATGTTATTTTAATTCGTTCCAGTAGCTTGCCTCGTCTCTGGAAATAGCCTTTTCTTCTTCTTCAAATTGATGGAAGGTTACGCGGCGCAGTCACACATTTAATACGGCATGTTTAATTGATTTTTTCCTCCAGAAGTATGTGACAGAAATGTACAGAAAGCTGAACAATGAGGAATTAAAATCGTTTCCAAAAGAATGGAATGGTACAGTTCTGTCGTGATCTTCCTGTAAACCCACCCCGAAGTGATATGCACCAAGGATCTCACGGGACTTCGAGTGAAAACCCAATTTCGTAAATATTTACATTATATGTACATGACTAAACCATTTAAAATAGCATTTTCTACAAAATCTGTTATATACACTTTTTCGATAGACTTAATATTAACAGATATACCTACGAATACCCGTTTTGATCTTCCTGTAAACCTGTACTCCACGCGCTTATCCTCAAGTCATACGCTGCTCATAACACACTCCTTAATACGTAAATTCCAAACAAGGAGTTTGGTTGGAATATGTGAAGCTATTTTCCAGTTTTAGGAACACAAACGGACGGACAGACATCAAAAGCAAAAATCTTTCGCATAATCAGTATTACATATGAAAGGAAATTTTGCTGAAATTCGTAGGCCATCCAGAAATTAAGTTTCCCTATTTATTTTCTTGTAAAGAGAACGTATTCAGCAGGAAAATATGAACAGGCTTGACAGATCTATGACGTAGCAATCATATACAGGCCGGAAAAATCCCGCCTGGTGTCAGTAGCGTAGCAGCGGTGACTGAAAATGGCGGCTCGTATTCTTTCTCCCGCCACCTGCGAGGCTCAGTCTGGGCCATTGCGATAGGCCATGCAAGAAAAGAGGCGTGGAATGCTCAGTATAGGTGCTGTGCGGATCCACGGCAATGATTGCGAACATACGGCTCGGCGCTCAGCAACTGTTCTGGGAGGTGTTTGATCATCTATCGTATAGACCTGATCTTGTTCTCAATTATTTTAATTAGAGCTGTCGATTTCATCGAACCGATTAATCTAAAAATCCAATTAACCGATCAATGTGCTTTAGGAGATTAATTAACGCACGGATTAACGCTCACTTGATTGATTCAAATGGAGAATATCACAATTCAACATAGCACGTTAAACAGGTTAGAGAAAACTACAATGCCGCTAACTACACACAAGAGTTTGAAGATGTAGCTCGTGAACGGGGTTTTGAAGATAAAGTTGTCGCTGTTTTCGGTGATAATGCAAGAAATATCGTTCTAGGAGTTGAAAGAGCAAATTACGACAATGAAGCTAACAAGGATACTGTGCGAACCCGATTAAAATTCGATTAATCAACCGATTAACCGATCAAAATTTGTAATCGATCGAAAGCCCTAATTGTAATCTTTTCCTACACCTCAATATATTTCTGTCCTCTTGGCAGCATTTTCACACGGATGAAGAGCTGAAGACGAATGTCACACGCTGGTTCCATTAGCAGGCGGCAGACTTCTCCGACACAGGCATACAACGGTTGATCGCACGATATAACAAGTGTTTCAATTCTGGTGGCGATTATAGCTCCAAAATTGATGTATCGGGTGCAAATAAACTTTTTCATGCAGTTATGTTGTCTTTTTCATAGGGAAACTTAATTTCTGGATGGTCCCCGTAATATACGTGCACGTTTACGATTTTATATACAGTATATATCGCTTCACAATCCCCTTCTGGGTCCTTGACCTCTCCGCTAAAATTGTATATAAACTCTTCTTTACGTTCTGTAACAAATGTGAGGATTGTCACTCTTCTTCATTTTGGACGCGTTCTCAGTGAGAATAGTTACTAAACATGGCATGCTTTACTCAAAACTTATTTGTAAATGAAACTTGCTCTAAGTTTGTGTCAAGAGCACGAACTAGGCTTATGAGCATCAAGATAGATCTAATCAATCAATCTTACTATGAGTATTATTATATGGCCTTGGCCTATGACACAACTCTCACTTTTAACAAATTTTTACACAGAAATGGGGACAAGCTAGTCCTTATTCTAGCTGTGGCCTATAATTTAGACACTTTCTCCGCAATAAGTGGCCTTGTAGTTGGTATTTCCACATCCATTAAAACGACTCGAGATCTATCATAGTTACAATCATAGAAAATTATTATGTGTTGTACGTCGTATTCGGTATCGCAATCCATTCCCTAGTTACCTCAGTGGATCCGATCTAGTGTGTCCGATTCATCATCGCATGGTTGAGGGGTGGACAATATGCAACTTCATGCTTAGCAATGTTGTTACCATCATCACCACCATCATAATTATCATTACTTCCACTTACAGAGCTTGGTTAGGGTGAATATAGTTCCTCCACATTTTATTTTTGCGTTTAGCTGGACTGAGTGGCTCAGGCAGTTGAGGCACTGACCTTCTGACCACAGCTTGGGAGGTTCGATCCTGGCTCAGTCCGGTGGTATTTGAAGGTGCTGAAATACATCAGCCTCGTGTCGGTCCCCGAAAACCGTAAAAGTTGTTAGTGGGACGAAAAAAACAAATAACATTAACTTTTGCATTTTCTCTTCATGTTTTTTTCTGTAAAGTATCGGATTGCAATAATTTATCCCGGTGTCCTATAACAATGTTTCGAGACATACAAATGTCCTCGATTTCATCAAAATAGAAAAAAAAAACTTTCCCTTTTGCGAAAATCAAATGATAATGAATATGTCTCCTGGTCATGGCCATCCATTAATGGCTGCTAATTTCAGATGGCAATAAGTCATAGCCTGCACGGTTGCTAGGTAACACTGTCTGACCATCCATCTACACAATACATCACTGCCTGTACGGTTGCTGGGTAGCATTGTCTGACCATCCATCCATATCTTACATCACTGCCTGCTCGGTTGCTAGGTAACACTGTCTGACCATCCATCCATCCATCCATCCATCCATCCATCCATCCATCCATCCATCCATCCATCCATCCATCCATCCATCCATCCATCCATCCACACCTTACATCACTGCCTGCACGGTTGCTAGATAACATTGTCTGACCATCCATCCATACCATACATCACTGCCTGCACGGTTGCTAGGTCACATTGTTTAACCATCCATCCATACCTTACATCACTGCCAGCACGGTTGCTAGGTCACATTGTTTAACCATCCATCCATACCTTACATCACTGCCTGCACGGTTGCTAGGTCACATTGTTTAACCATCCATCCATACCTTACATCACTGCCTGCACGGTTGCTAGGTCACATTGTTTAACCAACCATCCATACCTTACATCACTGCCTGCACGGTTGCTAGGTCACATTGTTTAACCATCCATCCATACCTTACATCACTGCCTGCACGGTTGCTAGGTCACATTGTTTAACCATCCATCCACACCTTACATCACTGCCTGCACGGTTGCTAGGTAACATTGTCTGACCATCCACCCACACCCTACATTACTGCCTGCACGATTGCTAGGTAACATCGTCTAACCATCCATCCATGCCTTAAACCACTGCCTGCACGGTTGCTAGGTAACAATGTTTAACCATCCATCCATACCATACATCACTGCCTGCACGGTTGCTAGGTAACATTGACCATCCATCCACACCTTACATTATATTATATTAATTGTTTTATAGTGAAACAATGCCTAAATCCCACTTATTGAAAAAATGGATTGCTACAGATCGAAACTTTATTACCGATGATCGAGTAATTTTCTGTCAGACATGCTCCAAGCAAGTAAATTTTCCGTAGCTAACCTAAAAACTGCTTGCACTGCAATACTTTAGCACGCTTGTTTTAGTTTACTTAAGTTTTGTAAATTTTCATTTTAAATGCGAGCAGAAATCCCTTCATGAGTAGCATAAATCTGCAGCGTGGAAAATTACTAGTGTAGCTAGGGAAGTACGTCCAATAGCAACAATAAGCAAACGCTTATTTCTTCCTAAGATGGTAATCCCGAAGATTACATTAAGGCGACACTCCGGAGATGAAAAGCTATTTTTACCTTATGCATGGATTCTCACGAAACTTCGTGGGAATATCACCTACATAAAAGTAGAGGTATCACGAACATTTCTTTCATACACAATTAATAGTTTTGACAAAATATTTTTTAAATTTTTAATTCCATTTTTTCATGAAATTTAATTAACATATTAATGTAAATTCGTATTTAGAAAGATAATACTCCTTTCAAAATCACTGTACATAATTTATATAAGGAGATATATCGTACTAAAGTTTATTTAATTTTTACGTTATAAAATTTTGGACTTAAAAATCCCTGCTACTTGAACCAATTCTGCAATCAAAAATTTCATACGCAGGTTTCAGCTGTGGTACATATACCATACAAATATTGTGACATTTCACAGAACATTATGGGAGAAAATGAGATTTAAATGTACAATTACAATTGGCAAACAAAGCGTTATTACAGTGGTAAATCGTTTGAATTCAGCGGAATAAGTTCGTAACAAGAAAAAAAAAACTCAATCCTTTCAATTTCAGTCATTAAAGAAATTTCACGAAAATTACCAAAATATCGATTTTTATCTCTGGAGTGTCTGCTTAACTTTCGCCTACGCCAGATGTTGGAGTCTACAAACGTCCCGTGGAACGTACTAACCAACCGAACCATAAGAACATTCTTAAGATACATCAGTAGCTGCATCCACAAAGCAAATCATTAAAAAAAAAAAATTTAAAAAAATTAAGCACACATGAAACCTAAAATGGAAGTTCATACCACCCAAAAATCCAGGATACTCTTAGGGATGACCGTGCTGCATTAATATTTTATGGCCGAGTGAGGAAAACAATGGCAAACCACTTGATTCCTCATCACGCTTTGTACGTCTAATTATGGTACCAACATGGGGTGCTTTCTTTCCTGTTTCCCTAGAATCACGTTCACTGAGAATCCAGACAGCTCCTGGCCCATTCATAATAATAATAATAATAATAATAATAATAATAATAATAATAATAATAATAATAATAATAATAATAATAATAATACCGAGCTCGATAGCTGCAGTCGCTTAAGTGCGGCCAGTACCCAGTATTCGGGAGATAGTAGGTTCGAACCCCACTGTCGGCAGCTCTGAAGATGGTTTTCCGTGGTTTCCCATTTTCACACCAGGCAAATGCTAGGACTGTACCTTAATTACGACCACGCCGCTTCCTTCCCACTCCTAGCTCTTCCCTGTCCCATTGTCTCCATAAGACCTATCTGTGTCGGTGCGACGTAAAGCAAATAGCAATAATAATAATAATAATAATAATAATAATAATAATAATAATAATAATAATAATAATAATAATAATAATAATAATATCATTGGAAGAAACAATTCAAGAAAATGGTTTTGAAAACACCCTCTGTAGAAGAAAGGATGCACAAGATGGAAAGAGCATACGGTATATATAAAAATATCTACGAGAAAAAGTTTACCTAAAAGCCTCAAAATGCAACACTACAACACAGTAGTCAAACCGAAATGCCTGTACGCGAGTGAATGTCTAGTACTGAATTACAAGCTGAATTAGAAGAACTGGAAAGAAAAATTATACGGAAAATACTCGGTCGGCTAAGAACTACAGAACTCTGGAAATCATGATGAAATATACCGGAACATAGAAAACATAGATACAATGCGAAAGAGGCGTTTGATATTTTTTTGGACATTTATACAGAATGGATGACAACAGGTTAACCAAACAGATCTTCAAATATGTTTGCAACAAGAAGTCAACAATAACCTGGATTTATGAAGTCAAGAAAGATTTGGAAAGAAACAATATAAGGGAAGAAGAAGCAACAGAGAGAGAGTGAATTTTAGAAAGAAAGTGTTAAAAATGGAAGGATTTCAAGATCGGGAGGGAAAGAAAACAGGCTCAAAAAGGCCCGAGGCGAGGAAAAGGAGGCAAAGTGATCAGATGAAGGAGAATTGGAGGTAGAAGAAGGAACAACAAAGGATGAACCGTTGAAATTATCTCGTGGTTCCCAGAACACTCTAACGGAGAAATAATAATAACAACAACAATAATAATAATAATAATAATAATAATAATAATAATAATAATAATAATAATAATAATAATAATAATAATAATTCGTCTTTATTCTTTGCTAAACATTAGCATTTTACAATTATGTAATAGAAATACTGAAATTTGTAGCAAAAAAGTGAAAAAAAGAAATGAAATGGCGTGTGGCCTCCAAAGAGACCTGGTGCAGGTCTTTAGATTTGACGCTCGTAGGCGACCTGCGCGTCGTGATGAGGATGAAATGATTATGAAGACAGCACGTACACCCAGTTCCCGTGCCAGGGCAATTAACCAATAATGGTTAAAATTCCCACCCCTTCCGGGAACCGAAACCGGGACCCCTGTGACCAAAGGCCAGCACGCTAACCACTTAGCCACGGAGCCGGACAAAACAGAAATAATAAAGTAGTACTAATAGCAAACAGGGAGACAGTAATAATATAAATAATTATGACAGACACTCACATAGAAAGGCAGACATTGACGGAGAGAAAGAAGTGACCTAATATGTACCCGGCCCAGAAAGTCTTATAAGGCTTACCACCATAAATTCAAAATACTAGTTCTATATACTGCAAATGACGATTACGTGAACCGTTGGGAAATATTTGCATATTGTCGCCGATAAAACCCATTATATAACGGTTGAGGTTAGAGGTGCCGCTTTCTCCAGCGGAATGTGTCGTCAAGGCCTCCCAAGGATACTTAAGAATCAATTACTCGCGTATTATTGCTGTTTAATAGGAGACTTCAGAGGTTGTTGTCATATTCTACAGAGAAAACAAACAGACAAGCAAGCGTGTTTAAGGTAATAAAGTGGTCTTGACTACTCGATCAGATATACCCACTTAATTATTATAATGCCACTAAACTCGGATTGGAAATGCTTAATTATTATTAGTGATTGTATATTAACGGACTAGTCGTTAAAAAGTTTCACATGCCTATTAATAATTATAATAATAATTTAATTTAATTTAATTTAATTTGATTTGATTTGATTTGATTTGATTTGATTTGATTTGATTTGATTTGATTTGATTTGATTTGATTTGATTTGATTTGATTTGATTTGATTTGATTTGATTTGATTTGATTTGATTTGATTTGATTTGATTTGATTTGATTTGATTTGACGTTCAAAAGAAAGAAACCACTTTTCCCTTTGCGAAAATCAAATGATAATAAATATGTCTCCTGGTCATGGCCATCCATTAATAGCTGCTAATTTCAGATGGGAATGAGCTATAAGTCATAGCCTGCACGGTTGCTAGGTAACATTGTCCGACCATCCATCCAAACCATACCGAAAAAAAAAAAATTGTACACCCTCTTAGAGTTTTCCAATTTACTCAAGATTTATTGTTGAAACAGTGCATATGGAGTACATGAAATGATTACATTTACAGATCATTAGCTCAAGCGGTACTGAGGTACCATGTGTCGATCCATGCTGAAGCACCCATATTACTACGTGGTGTATCCTCCACGGGCGGCAATGCAGGCGCTGATTCTGGCATCCATTCGATCACACAGACGGCGAATACTGTCTTGTTGTGGGTTGACGAGTCGCACGTCTCAGTTATCGTCCCATTATACCCCACACGTGCTCGATGGGAGACAAGTCCGGAGATCGTGATGGCCAGGGAAGTTGCTGCACGTTTTGTAGAGCACGGTGAGTTTCACGCGCAGTTTGTGGGCGAGCATTATCCTGTTGGAACAACGCATTCCCTTCCTGTTGCGAGAGTGGTAAAAGAAAGGGTTTTATAACATTCTGCACGTACCGAGCGCTGGTCAGCGTTCCCTCCACAAACACCAAAGGGGAACGAAAGTTGCAGTTCATCGCACCCCAGACCATAAGGGATGGGGTAGGGCCAGTGTGTCTTGGACGAATGCACTCTACGAGACAGCGCTCGCCAGGTCTACGTCGTACGCGCAAAGGACGATCACCTGCGTGCAGGCAGAATCTGCTTTCATCGTTGAAGACCACGGCCCGCCACTTCATTTTCCAAGTGATCCTCTGACAGCACCAGTCGAGCCGTGCGCGTCGGTGCTGTGTCGTGAGTGGAAGTCGGGCTAGAGGTATGCGTGCCCCTAGTCCCACTGCTAGTAATCGGTTGGCAACAGTTCGTTTCTGGGCTCAAACACCCTCTTATCTGTGCTGTGGTAGCTGTTCGATCTGCCAATGCTGCCCTTACAATACGACTATCTTGGCGAACGTCTATGCTGCGTGGAAGTCCAGAACCTCGTCTACGGGTGTGAGAATGTTCACGTGACCATTGCAATCAGCACTGTTGCACAACTGACGCAGCACGTCCATCTTGTGTGGCAATTCTCCGAAAGGAGGCCACAATTTGACCCCTGTCAAACTCGCTCATTTGGTTGTAGGAACCACGAGTGCGACTCCGTGGCATGGCGTCTGTTTGCTTCACACTGAGCCTTATGGCTGTAAACATTCCCTATTAAAGGGTACACGCAGATTGCGCTCTGGCAGCTATGTCACTACGCTATCTGTTGGCGGACGACATTGAAACCATTATCAGTACATCTACTATACCCCAGGTGCCATCTGCCGTCATCGGTTGAAAATCGATGTAGTCTTTCCAGGTGTACTATTTTTTTTTTTACCGGCAGTGTATTTACACTCGTAAATAGTTCATGTCGGTAAAGTTGTTGCATACATACATGCATACTCACATACACAACTGCAATTCTTCCTATTTACAACCTTATTAAGATTTCTACTATTTCATTAATGTAGTACTTTACACATTGTAATTTTTCCTGTGTTTTGAATACAACTGAGTCAGGATTGTACATGCCACCTTGGGCTCAAAAAGCCAACGTTCTACCATTTTATCCCTTTTAAAGCAAATCGGATATCGTTAGAAAACTGACGATTACGCTCTATGGATATGGGCACGGAATACTTAGGTACATCTATTTTATCCCTTACCCGTCATTAGATGTGATTAGAACAGTTGAACCCCAAGAGGCCCTAGATATTATTATTTTTGGCTATTTGCTTTACGACGCACTGACACAGATAGGTCTTATCGCGACGTTGGGAGAGGAAAGGCTTAGGAATGGGAAGGAAGCGGCCTTGGCCTTAATTAAGGTACAGCCCCGGCATTTGCCTGGTGTGAAAATGGGAAACCACGGAAAACCATCTTCAGGACTGCCGAAAGTGGGGTTCGAACGCACTATCTCCCGGATGCAAGCTCACAGCTGCGCATCCCTAACCGCACGACCAACTCGCCCGGTGGCTCTCCATATGATAGCGTAAACAGGCGACCATGAGGCTCCTAGCTGTGCATGACATAGCTTGTGCCAGGCTTCAACCTTTCATCTTTTCCGTCCAACCTCCTTGGTCAATTCTTGTTATCTTTTACCTCCGACGGTGATTCTTTTTATTTTCACGTCCTGGATCTTAAGTCATTACCTATATTGTTAGAAGATTTCGTCTAGAGTGCTGCAAAACAGAGTATGAAATATTCTGACGCCCAACTATATCGGCAAATCGCCGAACGTTTCTGTAAAGCAGTACTGTATACTACAACCGAGTGTGAAATTTCCGAACGAGTCTGTTTCTGTCTCTGTGAAATACTCCTTCTGACTTCCAGTGTTTGCCTTATATTCACAGCACTAGGACCAACAATAGCGAAAACAGTCATAATGGCAGAGTGTTCTTTCTGCTTTAATTTCCATTAATCACGAAGAAAAATTACGTTGATTGTATTAGGGTAGGGGGCCAATATCCGGACAGCTCCTATTTCCAGACACTCGTAACGTCTATGTGGTTTACATTTGAAATAAGCGCCAAATGTGTTTTCGAAACAGATAAGTAGATGTCAGCACCCTCTTGCAGTAGAGTGAGACAGCAGTGAATGGCCGGACTCGCGCGATTCTTGCTCCAGACATTATCAAAAGAAACACGGTAAGACGTGCCTCCTACAACTTTCCTTGACCGTACACTTATTTTGATATTTCGTTTCACTTAAATTGAGAAAATATACAACCTGAGATTAAGAGAATATGTAGTCATGAACATGAAATGTTTAACCACGCAATGTGTGCGTGGTAATATGTAGGTCACGGCACGGGTGATCATGGCGCGAAATTTGAATGATGGACAGACTTGTTCCTATTTTCGGAAGCTCGATTGTTCCCAATTCCGTACACTAATGCGTACCAACGATATATTCAAAGCTGGTTAATTGTACAGGTTAAAGAGACCACCGACATGTATTAAAAAAATTGTTAAATATTATTACTCGTTTAGGCCTACGTTTGATAACCGGGCGAGCTGGCCGTGCGGTTAGGGGCGCGGAGCTTTGAGCTTGCATCCGGAAGATAGTGGGTTCGAAACCCACTGTTGGCAGCCCTGAAAATTGTTTCCCGTGGTTTCCGATTTTCACACGAGGCAAATGCTGGCGCTGTACCTTAATTAAGGCCACGGCCGCTTCCTTCCCACTCCTAGACCTTTCCTATCCCATCGTCGCCATAAGACCTATCTGTGTCAGTGCGACGTAAAGCAACTAGCAACTAGTAGTTACATTTGATAACTTTGTTTCTCAAACTATCAGCTCAACTTAGAGAGGCGCCCGGGATAAATGGGTATGACGTTTTCTTCGCATATCAGTACAGTAATGCTGTAGATACATTCTGAGACGATGAAATTACTCAGTAAACGCAAGATACTATCAGGGTCTGAGGGCGAGTAGCGGCAGCTTGTAGGTACGGCAGGAACAGGCCTAACAGATACTGTATTTATTAAAAACATCAGCCGTGATAGAAAAATCAGATCCATGTTCATTATTAAGCTGTTCATTGTGCAGTACTTATAGTAAATATATAACTAAAGCACAATTGTACTACCACTTCACAACAGTACCTCAATTCGCAAGAGTCGCCACGGACAGGACAGATGTTTATTGTCAGGCCTTGAGACTTGAGAGAGAGACATTCGTGGCAGCAATGCCTACCTCTCGCCCCCTTTCCGCTCAACCATACCACTTCTCTCACTTGCTTCTTATTCGAATGCCAGGTGGAATAAGGAAGGTACAGTTACAGGGAAAACGCACCCTCAAAAGCTGTTTCTCTAAGCCCACTGTGTATTGAGTTCATGACGGCTGAACCCTTATCAGGCAATTTAGCACTTTTAACATGGCAGGCGCGATATGACCCTCAGGGCTGACCAGCTTCGGTTATAGAGGGGGTCGAAAATAGAGGGGAAATGAGGCTTTACCTCAACACCGCCCTGAAAAATTAAAAAAGATAAGTGCAATGCACTTTATGTGTTTTTGTGGTATTGGCTATTTCAGTGACGTTTCTACACAAATGGGATTCATGGATTTACTGCGGCCTGTGTCAGATATGGTTTCACGAAGTTTGTGTGGGAACAGCATGAAAGCGTGATTTTGTGTGTGGAAAATGTGTTACAAAACAATATGAAATGTAAATAGTAATGCACCGTGATATGTTAAGTTTAATAGTGAGAAACGAAACCGTCTTAAGTGGAAAAATATGATGTCCGGAAAATGACACAGTGTTTCAGTGATGTCCGGATTTAAGTCAAGAGCACATGTTCCTATTATCGAACGTTTTCAATTATTTTTTAAAATATTGTTTTTATGTAAGTATGTAATACTATGTAAATGTTATTAAAACCACTAGTATCATTAAAGCATATTATAATAAACTGTATAGGGCCTATATTTCAGTAGTAGATATAGGGCTCCCTACACTATTATTATTATTATTATTCTCAGTCACATAAATAATGTCTGAGTATTGTGATCACATGTTTACTTTCCTATTCGTAATAATAATGTTCTTTTATTTACGTCCTACTAACTACTTTAACGGTTTTTGGAGACGCCTTTCCTATTCGAAGGTGTTCACTACCAATCTCCATCGCCTTCTGCCTACTGGATTGTCACTCGAAGGGGTGCGTAAGTTGCGCCTTTGACCTGATCTGAGAGCTCTTCCACGTGGGCTGATTCCATTTACTTTTCTTCGCACATCCACTTTTTCAAGGCTATTGTCTTTCCTTGATACATGTCCAAAGAACTGTAGGGTTCTGAGTATAACAAGAATTGAAAGTCGATTCGGGATACCAATATCGTCCAAGGTATTCTCAGCAGACAAACTACGAAAACGTAAAATTAAGCAATTTCCTCAAATATATCGCCAGTTGAAGGGCTAAAAGGTCTGGAAATATTTCAAATCATGAGACTTGAATAGCGCTATCAAACTTTTTTAAAAAAATTCGAAATTCACTTCGGGCCTAAATGCAGTTCTGGAAAAACAGCCTAAAATCGCTTCTGTCTTTACTTTTGATTCAAATACTAGTCATATTAATGCATTTACTTAATTCTTTCTGTAATGTGTTCCTTAGTTCAATACTCTCAGGCGGTTTTTTCTTATTTTTGAAAAATATCCACACCAAATGTAGTTTTAAGGGCTTAAGTGAAACTCTGCACTGACTCACAGTAGCGCTCATAGCGGTAGAAAAAGGCAAAGTACTATTCTTTTTTTTTGCTAGTGGCTTTACGTCGCACCTACACAGATAGGTCTTATGGCGACGATAGAATGGGAAAGGCCTAGGAATGGGAAGGAAGCGGCCGTATCCTTAATGAAGGTACAGCCCTAGCATTTGCCTGCTGTGAAGATGGGAAATCACGGAAAACCATCTTCAGGGCTGCCGACAGTGGGGTTCGAACCCACTATCTCCCGGATGCGAGCTCACAGCTGCGCGCTCCTAACCGCATGGCCAACTCGCCCGGTAAACTGTTAATCTAATCGACCGGATAACGATGATTAAGAATAGGATTGTAAGTTTTAGGAATACATACAGAATATATTCACATACTTTTTTATATTTTATTTACATAACATTCGTAGTTAAACGTAAGGAACTTCATCTTATTTGTCCGTATTGAACTGAGATCACAATTATTTATTTAAAGTCTATCAGGTTCCACCTTTTCAATACTAATACAATGTTGTTGGATGATATTTACAACATTATTTATTACAGTACATATTTCGGTGCTCTATTATGTCACCATCATCAGCTGATTTATAAAATGTGAAAAAACTTGGCGATCTAAATATTAAACAAAATATTGTCATACTTAACTCATACATATACATATTTACATACAACAGAATATTGGTTAAATCCTAAACATCTATTATGCTACATTCGTAGCTCATATCCCTAGGATATTTTCAACATTGAGTTGCTTGGCTGTTTTTTGTCCATGGCCTTGGCCTTCACTGTCCATGATTCACAGCCATAGAAGAAGACTGAAAATATTAATACACAAGCAAGAGTTTCTTTGTGTTTTTACGGATTGCTCGGTCACGGCCGATCGTTAGGAGCATATCCACAGCAACTTCTCCAAGAGCTGTTCTTCTTCTTATGTCTATCTCGCAACTTCCAGTGTTGTTCAGCAAGTTCATCTTCACTTGCACACGCACAACACTGCTACTTAACACTGTACCGCACCGCTGCCTAGGTGTATTGTTAATGGCTGCCAGACCGAAGACGTCAGCCAGCGGTGGAAGACCTGCGCCACCTTGGCGCATCAGCAGGTAGACCACCTCCGTCCGCACTAGCAAGCTGTGGGATGTTCAGGGTAGCTTTGGCAGACCAGACTTGATTTCGTGGTCTACGGATAGAAAAGTGGTCTCTTTCACTTTCGAAGCCCACAGTGTGAACTCGAATTGTGGAACTAGGGTTTAATAAGTACAATTATGTTTGTTAACTCGATGAGAAAACTGCGAGAATACAAAATAAGCAATATTTAAATAACAAGAATATCAACGGTCGACTAGCCACCGGCGTCTCGGAGATCTCATTTTAGATATGTGATAGTACATATATCACACCCCCGAATTATATGTAGAAGTTAGAGATATTATTGTCAGTATTCGATTTATTATTATTATTATTATTACTATTATTATTATTATTATTATTATTATTATTATTATTATTATTATCAGTATTTCATTTGTATAATTTGCCATTTATATTGGTAAGCTGGAAGATATCCACATATGTAGGTATGAGTAATTTATTTTGCACGAGTGGGAAAACATTGCTTTAATAACTTCCTTCTCGTTCCTTTACAATGTACCAGGTTGCCGCCGTATGATCCACCTTTATAGACATGAACATCCCCCTCCTCTCAGATGATACGTCTGGATTGGTGCTTGCCCACCAATCATGAGTGATCTCTAGTCAAGACCAAGCCCTGAACTCATACTAGGTTCCAAGACAATAACAAACACTCGGGTTTATTAAATGACTCACCGAACTTCCCTAGTACAACAACATCAACAAACACATCTCATCAGATACTGGGATATTTACATGACTCATGAAATATCCCGACACAAGTACATCACAACAAACACTGGGGTAGCCACATGACTCAACCAAATTACCAGAGTTATTAAAGCAATGTTTTCCCACTCGTGCAAAATAAATTACTCATACCTACATATGTGGATATCTTCCAGCTTACCAATATAAATGGCAAATTATACAAATGAAATACTGATAATAATAATAATAATAATAATAGTAATAATAATAATAATAATAAATCGAATACTGACAATAATATCTCTAACTTCTACATATAATTCGGGGGTGTGATATATGTACTATCACATCATTATGATCACTGGTTGGTCGAAGTCGAAACAACTCTAAACCATGAGAGAGGGGGAGAAGCAAAGGTCAGTTCCCACAACCTCAAGCTTAAGTTAGCAACTGTCTTGGCGCCAAAATTCCAGCGTAATTCTGCGGCGACTAGGTTCCTTTTTAGATCTTGTAGGATTTTTTTTACTTGAAATTAGCTGGTCTTGCTACAAAAATTCAGGCCATTGCATTGATGTCAGACACACAATTTTTCCTTCGTAAGTTTTAAGTAAAACTCCCTGCGCGTGGCTTGATCTACTTCTTTAAGCCGAGATACACTGGCCTTGTCTCACACAAGCGCAGTGCAGCTAGCTTTGAGGACATTTGAAATGCTACGTGCACAGGGGACAGATCTTATACCTACTTGTTCTTCCAGTCATAAAATCACTTTTAATATTACAATTATGTGTTCTGTGATTTCTTGCAACAGTGTCATTGATTGATGAGTATGATTTTTAAGTTAATTCTGTGTATTCCCTTTTTATTATCCTGATTTTGGGTCAATATAAATTTCTTTCTTTTTTTCTACGTTGTGTTTCAGCCTATATCAGCAAAATGTAAAATTTTATTGTACGTCTGAGGTCATGGGAAGGCCTCCCGTTGTATTGTGCTTTTCGTTTGGGGTCTCTTTTCGATTATGTGGAAGGCGAATAGCAGTCATTGCCAGAGTGCTGAGGGAATATTTTCATAATGTATTGTTGGCAGTGTTACACTATTTGTCGTTGTTGGAGTGGAGAGTTGTCTTTGTTTGTGTTGAATTGGTGCTGTGTTTTTGTCTTGCCGAGTGATCTTTGTTGAGTTGTTCAGAGTGTGGAGCGGTCACGTGAATTCATTTTTTGTAGTTTTCGGTCTTGTCTGGAGTAGAGCCAAGTCTACAGCAGTCGTGCGTTGAGGTATTCAATAGATGTGTGTTTGAACCTGTCTGCATGAAGCAGCTGTGTTTGAAGAGACTGTAGAATGCAAAGCGAAGTGAAAAGTAAGACCTGTCAATCAAGATTACGGGAGGATCGCCAGTTCCAGGTAAATAGCACCTGCCGTGAGGATAAGTTACTTTATAAATAGCCACTAATTAGCGACGTATTGTTATTCATTATCAATTATAGTTGTTGTTGTTGTTGTTTTGTGTGTGACTTTTTATTAAATTAGATCAATAAAACAGGAAGCGGTTTATTCGTAACAACATTTTAAGCTCTGTCCAAACGCGATTTTAACTTCACATTAATATTATTAAGAGAGAAGCCTCCGTGGCTCAGGCGGCAGTGCGCCGGCCTCTCACCACTGGATACCGTGGTTAAAATACGGGACACTCAATGTATGATTTTTACTGGACAAAGCGGAGGCGGAACAAGTTTTTCCCCGGGTACTTCAGTTTTGTCTGTCATATTTCATTCCAGCAACACTCTCCATTAGCATTTCATTTCATCCGCCAGTCACTAACCATTGCCCCCAGAAGTGTGCGATTAGGGGCGCGCAGCTGTGAGCTCCATTCGGAAGACAGTAGGTTCGATCCCCACTGTCGGCAGCGCTGAAGATGGTTTTCAGTGGTTTCCCATTTTCACACCAGGCAAATGTTGGGGCTGTACCTTAATTAAGGCCACGGCCGCTTTCTTCCCAATCCTAGGCCTTTCCTCTCCCATCGTCGCCATAAGACCTATCTGTGTCGGTGCAACGCAAAGCCAATTTTTAAAAAAAAGAAGAGTGCGACAGGCTTCGGCTGCCGACACAATTCCTATCCTCACCGCTAGAGGGGGGCGTCATTCACTCCATTCCTGACAAGGTCGAATGAATCGAAGCAGGCTATGGATTGTTTCTTTATTAAAAGACATCACCCATCTATCAAAATGAATCCATAGTCTATGCTTTTCTTTAAAACACTACAAAACGCTAAATTATACATATGCTAATGCTATAAACATTCGATATGCGGATGACACTGTAATTTTTGCAGATAGTTTACAATATCTCATTGAAGGAGTAGCATTCACTAGCTATGAATATGGTCTTGATATTAATATCAAGAAAACCAAAGTTATGGTGATAAGTAAAAACTTTATCCCTGCGTATCATCTAGTAATTGACCATAAGCCTGTTGAACGAGTCCGGAAATACATTTATCTCGACACCATCGTTAATGACTAATGGGATAATTCGGTTGAAGTAAAGTCCCGAATTGGCAAAGCTAGGACTGTGTTCAACAAAATGGGAAAACTGTTTAAAAGTCGTGACTTAACACTAGTTACAAAAATGAGATTCCTTCGCTGCTATGTATTTTCAGTTCTCTATTACGGTGTTGAAACATGGACTTTAACGATGTAGCTCAGTAAAATATTAGATGCCTTTGAGATGTGGCTATACCGAAGGATGCTAAGAGTGTCATGGACAGATCATGTCACAAATGCAGAGATCCTTCGAAGAATAAGAAAAGATAAGGAAGTACTGACCGCTGAAAAAACGAGAAAGCTATAATACCTCGGTCATATCATGAGAAACAGAAGCAGGTACCATCTACTGCAAGAAATCCTGCAATGAAAGGTAGGTGGAAAGAGAGGTGATGGCAGTAGACGAATCTCCTGGCTAGATAACCTCAGAGACTGGACTCTCAAGACATCGGCAAAGTTACTCCAAGCAGTTCAAAACAGAGAAGACACGGCCAAGATGGTTACCGACATCCGGAACGGATAGGGGCTAGAAGAAAAAGGTAAATGTTAATATTTTAAAGAGGAATTCCACCTGAAAGCAATCACAATGCACGCTTAAATTATTGGTGCCTGAGGGACCATTTGACGTTTCTTCGACACTTTGTTCATGAAGACCTTCACGATCGTCAATGATACCATTCTACTGAGAAACTCCGTCGGTATATTGAGACACCACTCCCGAGTACTATAATATCACTCACTGTCCAGATTACAAAATAAATGCTGAACTATATTATACATATACGATAATTATCTCTTGTTGAGGTACTCCTTGTCGCCATCACAGCTTGCAGTTGATGTAGGAAGAATTCAAAGGTCAACTAAATACGAATCAAAATGCCAAATTTCTGATTTCAAAAGGCCAAAATCATTCTCCTCTTGCCTTGAAATATGGATAGTTACATTGGACATTGTGACATTTCCGGGACCACCATTTTCCTTATTCCCTAATTATTGTCTTTAGTTTGTGAGTGCCAAGTCGAGATAGATTTCATACGTCCCATTACTCAATGAGAGATACAAATTTAATATTACTTTTTTCTAATATGTAAGTATTTATCCACCGACCAACGTGTTGACTGTTGAGAGTGAAAATAAGAATTCCTATTGTGGACTTGTGGACGTAGCCCGTACATACCAAAACTTAATCGTTAGTATGTTGAAGGAGGCTCGCCGCTAATAGCAGTCATTGTCAGAGTGCTGAGAGAGTATTGTCGTGATGTGTTGTTGACAGTGTTAGAGTAGTTGTCGTTGTTGGAGTGGAGAGTTGTCTTTGTTGGTGTTGAGTTGGTGTTGTGCTTTTTTGTCTTGCCGAGTGATATGTGTTGAGTTGTTCAGAGTATGGAGCGGTCACGTAAGTTCATTTTCTGTAGTTTTCGGCCTTGTCTGGAGTCGAGCCAAGTGAACGGCAGTCGTTTGATTCTCTTGCAAATGTTGAGGGTTTGAGTTATTTCTTGTGGATTTTTTTCGTCATAGGCAATAAGTGATTATTCTAAATGAGCTATTCAACGTTGAGATTCTACTAACATTCGCACTCGTATATTATCTTCGCTACAAGGAAAACGATAGAAGTATGGATATATTTTTGGGCTTACTTAGAACACGAGAGAGCGAGTACATATTCTTTGGTTCTTCCCCTTTTAGTAGCCTCTTACGACTCACCCACAGGGGAGATAAAGATTTCCGACAAAATCGAAAGAAAAATGAGTGTATCAACATAATATTGCTACGGCTCATGAATTGTGAGAAAATTTTACACCCCGTAAATATACATATATATTTTTTATACATCGTGTTGAGCCTCTATGGACTGCGTGGTAACAATGAACTTCATTTTAGTGTCTAAGTCTTGTTCTTGTTCCGGCTTTGACTTCCTGCCAGTATATTATTTTGAATGAGCGGAGGTGAGGTGTTTAGTGCCTGTTTAGTGTTTATGCTCTTCAGACAAAGGTACTTTCAGTCTTCTAGAAGGTGATGCCATTTTGAAACCTTGATAGTTGTTCACCAACCTTCTGAATGCGTTCCTGTCAGGAATTTCTTGGTCTGAAATACCAATCTGCCTCAGATCTTTTTCGCATTCCTGGAATCATATCGGCCTTGTTTCTTTAGATTGAATAAAATTCCATCTTCTTTTTGTTAGTCGATCATAAGTCATCGTCAAGTGATGACCGTAAAGTAATAGCCGTCTCTTCCTAATTGACGCTGTGAGAGGTTCTGTCTTGCTGTACAAATCCTCATTTGGTCTCATTCGCCATTTTCCAACAATACACCTATTACCTAGGATTTTTCTTAGTATCCTGCGCTCTCTTTTTTTCCAGCCAGTCAGCTTGACCTTTACTACATAAGGTCAAAGTTTCAGACGCATATAATCCCTCAGGTTTTACAACTGTGTTATAGTGTCGGAACTTGGCCCCTATACTCATAGACTTATTATTATTATTATTATTATTATTATTATTATTATTATTATTATTATTATTATTATTATTATTATTATTGTTACCGTGTTTTAGTGGTAGGTAGAGGTGAAAGAAGGTGCGGGCGTGAACGGGTCTCAAACTACGGAATCAAAGTTAATGTAAAATTTAACAAGGTTATATTTTCTTTTCAAAAACAAAGAAATAACAAGCATGGCAGGTACAAGGTAGCAAATCAAAAGGGTAGTTACAATATTTACAGGATTTGGGCTTCGCGCCCTGACTTTACACTGCTTGGGCAATCAGCTCAGTTTTACCCCAAACCCAAGTTTCAACAGAGGGGCAGAAAACCCCATTCATGCCTAGGAGCCCTTGCTCCAAATTACACTGAAAAGCCTCCTCGAGGCATACAACACTCAATTTTCAAAAGAGCCACTCGCTCTCAAATTTAAGCCTCTCCCAGGCCACACCAAACTCCACCTTCAAGTTGTCCTCACTGGACATAGACACAGGGGTAAAATACCCAACCTACTGAGGTCTATTAAATGAAAAGGGACAATTACATGACCTCTAAAATAACAATTTGAGAGGAGGCGATCTTGCACTCCTAATACACTTGTTTTTTTTAAAAAAACCTAAACTGGCTCTAGGCCACTAATGCAAGGGCTAATTCCATACTACAGAGGTGACTTTAGAAAAGAGCAATTGGTTTTACATTAACGAAGGATAGGTTGAGAAAATAAGTTCACCTCAAAACAATGTGAGTGGGAGCTCGAGAGGGTTAGCACTCTCTATCCCAATATGCAGCTTAAAAGAGAATAGATGAAAAGATTGGTTACATTTTAGGAAAAGGTTACATGGTGGAAACGCTTCGAACCCGCTCCGAGAGTTAAACTGCCAACCTAGCAAGAAAAGAAGTTATTAAGAGGCCATTACCTGGTGTTGAACAGCTGGAGAAGAAAGAGGCGCTTCCCGCCCCCTGCTATGTACTTTACACACTGAAAGATGGAACAGAAGTGGCCCGGAGACCCAAAAATCAGCAGTTTATATCCTCTCGCAGAAGTTTCGAGGCGTTAGGGGAATGAAAACACCCTCCCGCAAATACTTTATTGGCTAGGGTACAGAAACATATCCAAGTTGGGGGAAGATACATCGGATTGGTCGGAAATAACTCAAAGAAATTCGGGATTGGATAAATCTAAAACAAGGGGAAAAAGAGGGGTATACAGCCAACTTAAACAATAACAGAAAGAAATTTAGCAAAGAACAAACATTTGAAATAAAAATTTCTCCAACAAAATAGTTCTTTGACTCCGCACTAGGTTGCACTATTGGTGATCTTCAGTAGTGTCCTCTAGAAGAGAAAGTTCACACTTCTTACTTCAAGCGAAACAAAAACACATCAAAAATGACACAGTTCAAAAACTCAAAGTTTTCCATGTGGTGACATCTTCAGAGAAAGTAGAGAGTTAGTAGCGTAGATAAAGTTCAGACTTCCTCCAACAGAGGAGTTTCAACAGGCGCACATTTTAAATTAGCGGAGTGGAGGTGTACCGCCCGGTACAGACCTCCCCCCCCCCCCCCCAAAAGTTCCTCCCGGGGTGACACATGAAATGTTTGAAATCAAGGTCCAAGTTTTGATGTAGATATGGAGATTAATTGCCCAAAAAAATTTATAAGATTTTCTTAATTTGGTTTGATTCAGTTTCAAAATTTTGTTGTTGCAGGTGAAGTATAGTCTTTAAGTTTGTAGAAGTAGAATTCTGAAGATAAACTTTTAATACTCAAAGGTGATGAAAAATTTTGCAATGTCCACCAAATATTACTGTTGAATTCCCAAGTGTAGTCATTGCTTATAGTAACGGTTCATGTAGTTGATGTTGATGAAGTTGAATGGCCAGACCGGCCGTTGCAGCTTGCGTCCAAAGGGAGGCCGCTCGGACCCCTCAAGTACCCTGAGATACCGCTCGCCCGCACTATGAGGGGAGCAGAGGTGTTGAAACACGCCGCGCCCGCGGTGAACATATACAGGCTGCGGGCAAGTAGCAGGTCGTGCGCCGCGCATCAGCCTTGGCCGGGAGGAGAGCTCCGGCTCGCCGTGCACCTGACGTCCTCGCTGGAGAAGAGGGGGCCCGTCCTCTGCCCCAGTTGCTGCACAGTTCCGCGCGGATGCGGGGGCACTGAAACATTAAAGCTAGGCGGCAGAATTGTGTTGGACCATCATCTTTTTGAGGGCACAGGCTAGGTGAAGAGGTTGAGGGGTCAGCGGCGTGCAGATGTCCATGGCATTTAATATAATTCAGCCACAGTGTGTATTGGAGCAGGAGACGGGAGCGTGGTAATGGCCGAGGCAAGGACAGGATGGCAGTTTAACAAATCGGGAGAGGTTTCACACAAATGCTTACATATAAAACAAAATATTATAGAAGGGGCAGAAAGCCTTAAAAGTGAAACTCAAAAAAAATATAACCTTCATATTCCTATCAAATTATATGAAGCAAGTTGACACAAAGTTTACACCGGTTTCACCTGGGACAGGTGAACTCTAAATATCCTCTCGGTGGCTGGATTACTTAACAATAAGGTAACCGGCGTAAGGAAATCAAGAATAATGCATGTCCCATGAAATCTGGGGGCAAGCTTGCCCGCGGGAACAAAGTTCTTGACCATCACCTGGTCACCTACCTTCAAAGTGGTGGGTCTCCGTCCACGATCATACCTTTCCCTAACCTTTTCATGAGATACCTTAAGATTGGCTTTGGCCTTCTTCCAAAGATCTTTAATGTTATCCGGATCTATTGTCTCGGGTAGAATGTCACTCAGAGACCAGAGGTTAGAGAGCGGCGTGTTGGGAACAAACTTGAACATCAAGGAAGCTGGAGTGAACTTATGAGATTCATGAACCGCCGAATTCAAAGCAAAAGCTAACCAATGCAGGGACGTGTCCCACCTAGAATGATCTTCATGATGATAGGCAATAAGTGCGGACCTGAGATTACGATTAACCCGTTCAGCCAGAGATGGTTGAGGGTAATAAGCAGAAGTAGTTACATGAGAGATGGATAAGTCAAAACAGAATTTACGAAAAAGATTTGATGTGAACGCCTTAGCATTATCAGACACAATATATTGGCACGGGCCAAAAGAAGCAAAAATAGAATTTAGGCAAGTAATTGTGGACTGAGCGGTAGCCAGCTTAGTCGGAAATAACCAAGAAAATCTGGTAAAACCATCTACGCATACAAGGATGAACTTGTTACCATTACCCTTTGACTGGGGGAAGGGTCCTACATAATCAATATACAGGCGTTCCATGGGGCGCGACGCTTGCTGAGAAGACAAGAGGCCTACCTTGGTGGACATGGTCGGTTTACTAAGCAAACAGGATTTGCAAGCCTTTACTAGTTCACGGATTTCACCGTCCATACCTTTCCAGATGAACATTTCACGAATCTTTTCACGAGTTTTAAAGATACCAAGATGCCCTCCTAATGGGGTCTCATGATAGTATTTGAAGATCATAGGCACAAGGACAGCTGGAACGACAACCTTCATCATCTTGTCATGCCTCGAAGGGCAACATAAAACCCCATTCCTCAGAACATAAGGGACGACATGTTCCCCAGAAGAAAGGGTTTCCATTATCGGAGCCAGCGTCGGATCTTCACGTTGGTATTTCTCGATATCCCTAAAGAGCATGGGAGCATCTGTTAGGATGGCGTTAACCTCAGATAGTATGGACTCGGAAGGTGATGAACTGTCGACCGGTTCATGGGTCTCGAAGTCGTTAGAAAACATACGGCTGAGTCCATCAGCAACAACATTATCGGTACCTCTGATATGTCTAACATCAAACTGGAAGGCAGAAATACGAATGGCCCAGCGGGCTATACGACCAGTACGACGCGGCCTACCTAAGACCCAGCTTAGAGCTTGATTATCTGTCTCCAGGTCGAATTTGACGTGTTCTAGATAGAGACGGAACTTCTCTAAGGCGAATAAGACTGCCAAGCCTTCGAGCTCATAGATGGAATACTTGGCTTCTTGAGCCGACAATGTCCTAGACGCATAGGCGATGGGTCGCCTCCCTAGCTCAGTCTCTTGAAGAAGGACTGCAGCTACTGCTGACGACGATGCGTCGGTTTGGACAATGAATTTCTTCGAGAAATCAGGCATAGCAAGTACAGGGGCATTACAAAGAGCTAATTTAAGGTCTTCAAAAGCGGCTTGTTGAGAAGGTCCCCACTCGAATTTGATGCCTTTCCTACGAAGAAGGTTTAAGGGCGCCGCTCTATTAGCGAAGTTAGGAATAAACTTCCTGAAGAAATTCACCATACCAATAAACCTGGCGATGCCTTTGATGTCCTTGGGAGGTTTAAAATCACGGATGGCCTGTGTTCTAGAATGATCGACGGCTACACCATCAGGTGACACAATATGCCCTAGGAAAGACATAGAGGGCTTAGCAAAGGCAACCTTGGACAACTTAACAGTTAACCAAGCTTTACGAAGGCGATCGAGAACTTCTCGCAGATGATCTAGATGCTCTTCAAAAGTCTCTGAAAATACGACGACATCATCTAAGTAGTGATATAAGTACTCAAACTTGATGTCGGAGAAGACCCTATCTAGTAGCCTAGTGAGTACAGCTGCTCCCGTGGGGAGCCCGAAAGGCACGCGGTTGTATTCGTATAAATTCCAGTCCGTGGCAAACGCTGTAAGATGTTTAGACTCTTCGGCAAGGGGAATTTGATTATAGGCCTGATTCAAGTCCAAGATAGTAAAGAACTTGGCCTTACGAAACCATGAAAAACAAGAATGAAGGTCAGGAAGGGGCACAGATTGCAACACCACCTTCCTATTGAGAGCCCTATAATCAATTACAGGCCTGAAGCCTCCTTGGGGTTTCGGAACTAGAAAAATAGGCGAGGAATACGCCGACTTAGAGGGCCTAATAATACCATCCTTCAACATCTGATCGATGATTTCTTTTAGAGCCTTCATTTTAGGTGGAGATAGCCTATACGGTGGAAAACGGACAGGAATCGAATCCGTGACCTCAATTTTGTATTCGATCAGGTCAGTAACACCAAGGGTATCAGAGAACACCTCGGGAAACGACTGACACAATTTGCGAATACTATCAGCCTGCTCCTCAGGTAGATGTCTAAGGTCTAACAACATCTCATCCTGGGTAGGCGAAATAGAAGAACATGATGCTGAATTACACTTTAATAGAGGGATATTACAATTAGAGGCAAATTTGAAAGTGCAAGACCTACTCTGAAGATCGAGCACAAGACCAGTGTGAGAAAGTCCGCTCCCAATATAATGGGGCAAGACAAGTGCTTGGCCACAAACAATTTACCTTTCCATGTGAATTTAAAAATACGAATTTTGACATATAAGGAACCGAGAATTTCTAATGGAGAGGAATTAGCCGAAACGTATTGGATCGCCGACAAACAATAGTTAGGAAGCTTACAAACAGATTTCAATTTTGAATACCAATCAGCCGAAATAATAGAACAAACACTACCTGAATCTAAGAGAGCTGTTATAGGCTCGTTATTTAACTCAATTTTGAGAAAGGGGACCGGTGCGGGGGTATCCGCCGCAATCCTAGGACACTCTTTGGGACCTTCAAAAGATGAATTTGAAAATTGCTCGTTCCCTGAATTTACAACCTGTTTACCAGGGGCTGAGTCTCGGGAAGATGGATTAGTCGACTCAGCCGAAGCCACTAGTCACTTTTTATTATTGGCATAGGTAGAATTTGCCCCAGAAGTTGAGCAGGAGGGGGTGCTATTCGAGTTTGGGCAATTCTTGGCGATATGTGAGAAAGCCCCACATTTAAAACAGCCTTGTGCTGAACCAGCTCCATTATTTGCCCTACTAGTTTTGACCAATGGACATTTATTGCGAAGATGGTCAGGCGACCCGCAAGCATAACATTTACGGGGTGTGACTGGTCGGCGAGGTGGAGGCCGAGTATTACTAAACGAAGGAGGGGGTTCTTTTGCCACACGCAAAAAATCGGCGTACCTAACTCCTTCCGCTGAGACGGCCAACGCTTCAAGTTCAGAGAAAGTTTGCGGGCATGCCGCGAAACACAAATATGACCTATAAGATGGTGAAATGCCTTCTACAATGGCTTGTACAATCTGGTACTCAGGGAAGTGCAGAGCAAACACCCTAGTATAAAACTTAATGTCCTGTATGAAATCAGCCAAGTTTTCATCCAAGCGTTGTACACGGTAATAGTACTTCTGAATAAGGGAAGACCTGGCCCTAGCCGGGATGAAGTTAGCTAGCAAATGGGCATGGAAATCCTCAATAGATGATTGCTCGGCAATGCCTCTTACGATTTTATCTGAGAGAATACCAATAGCATACGGATAGATAATTTGCAAAATTTGACATGGAGAAAGAGAAAACACAAGTGCATGATCCTGAAATTCAACTAGAAATCTTAAAAATGAAATTACACCACTGGTGGTATTAACAGAAAACTTAGAGATTCCTCTGAGCAACATTGCCAATGGATGAGGCAAGCTGCTAAACCCGGGTGACATAATAGGTAAAGGTTTCAATGGCAAGGAAGTTAATTCAGAACGGATGTTACTCAACGATGCACGGCGTTCAGACTCGTTGTCCAATGGGGCAGAGATAGTTTGAGCAGCGATGGTTTTCCTATTAACTTCTCCCTTATGAGGCTCTTCCTCGCTACCTACATTCACTGTGGTGGGTAGATCGCTTTTGGGAGGAACCTCCCCTGTTAACAATTGGGTGACCTTGCTAGATAATTCAGACATATTTTCCAGGAGCGTACTAGCTTCCTTCCTCTGAACGTCATTCAGTTTTAGAGACAACAGATCGTTAACCCTATTCGAAAAATGAAACAGCCTAGCTTGCACACGCTTAATTTGATTAGGAGAAGGATCATTTTCATCAAAAAAACTAACTACAGAATCTAGCCCAGTAATATTCTCCGTGATCGTGGAAAGAGAGTCCTCAATTTCTTTCTCTCCCAAATTGGGGATGGAAATGGGCAAATCTAGGGACTCTCTAAGCTTATTTGTATCTACTGCAACCGTGCCTCCAGATTGCACATTTCTAATAGTCAATTCATAGATCAACTCCTCCTTGCGCAAATAGTTAAGATGGAGAACATCGCGAGGGCCGGGCATGGTGACAGAACAATTTTGAAAAACTCAAAAGATTCCAGCAACTGGGAAAATAGTTAGAGTTCGGAACCAAAACAATGTTTAGCCGTCAAAAGGGGCTAAATTGAGACCCATTCAACCACGCTCGGCTACCACTTGTTACCGTGTTTTAGTGGTAGGTAGAGGTGAAAGAAGGTGCGAGCGTGAACGGGTCTCAAACTACGGAATCAAAGTTAATGTAAAATTTAACAAGGTTATATTTTCTTTTCAAAAACAAAGAAATAACAAGCATGGCAGGTACAAGGTAGCAAATCAAAAGGGTAGTTACAATATTTACAGGATTTGGGCTTCGCGCCCTGACTTTACACTGCTTGGGCAATCAGCTCAGTTTTACCCCAAACCCAAGTTTCAACAGAGGGGCAGAAAACCCCATTCATGCCTAGGAGCCCTTGCTCCAAATTACACTGAAAAGCCTCCTCGAGGCATACAACACTCAATTTTCAAAAGAGCCACTCGCTCTCAAATTTAAGCCTCTCCCAGGCCACACCAAACTCCACCTTCAAGTTGTCCTCACTGAACATAGACACAGGGGTAAAATACCCAACCTACTGAGGTCTATTAAATGAAAAGGGACAATTACATGACCTCTAAAATAACAATTTGAGAGGAGGCGATCTTGCACTCCTAATACACTTGTTTGATTTTTTTTTAAACCTAAACTGGCTCTAGGCCACTAATGCAAGGGCTAATCCCATACTACAGAGGTGACTTTAGAAAAGAGCAATTGGTTTTACATTAACGAAGAATAGGTTGAGAAAATAAGTTCACCTCAAAACAATGTGAGTGGGAGCTCGAGAGGGTTAGCACTCTCTATCCCAATATGCAGCTTAAAAGAGAATAGATGAAAAGATTGGTTACATTTTAGGAAAAGGTTACATGGTGGAAACGCTTCGAACCCGCTCCGAGAGTTAAACTGCCAACCTAGCAAGAAAAGAAGTTATTAAGAGGCCATTACCTGGTGTTGAACAGCTGGAGAAGAAAGAGGCGCTTCCCGCCCCCTGCTATGTACTTTACACACTGAAAGATGGAACAGAAGTGGCCCGGAGACCCAAAAATCAGCAGTTTATATCCTCTCGCAGAAGTTTCGAGGCGTTAGGGGAATGAAAACACCCTCCCGCAAATACTTTATTGGCTAGGGTACAGAAACATATCCAAGTTGGGGGAAGATACATCGGATTGGTCGGAAATAACTCAAAGAAATTCGGGATTGGATAAATCTAAAACAAGGGGAAAAAGAGGGGTATACAGCCAACTTAAACAATAACAGAAAGAAATTTAGCAAAGAACAAACATTTGAAATAAAAATTTCTCCAACAAAATAGTTCTTTGACTCCGCACTAGGTTGCACTATTGGTGATCTTCAGTAGTGTCCTCTAGAAGAGAAAGTTCACACTTCTTACTTCAAGCGAAACAAAAACACATCAAAAATGACACAGTTCAAAAACTCAAAGTTTTCCATGTGGTGACATCTTCAGAGAAAGTAGAGAGTTAGTAGCGTAGATAAAGTTCAGACTTCCTCCAACAGAGGAGTTTCAACAGGCGCACATTTTAAATTAGCGGAGTGGAGGTGTACCGCCCGGTACAATTATTATTATTATTATTATTATTATTATTATTATTATTATTATTATTATTATTATTTTATTTCTTCGTTATGCCCAAGTGAGGAGCGCGTCTGAACTTATTTAGCTGATGTCGCTGCCATTTTCTTCTCCCAAAATAACTTCATCTTCTTGCTGTGACTCTTCTTGAGATCTTCTGGCCAGGTTTTGTTGGTGGTAGTGCTTGAATGGTGTGTAAAGCGGTGATTCTCGGCTGATTTTCTGAACTTAGATCTGTTTAATACTGTACAGTGTCATCTGGGATGCCTATTTCTTGAAGATCTTTTCCAAATTCGAGAACCCAATTGTTTTTTTTTTTTTTTTTTACTTTAGTTTATAGAGCAAAGTCCTTTTTGGTCAACCTCTGGTTGCTCATTCTGAAAATATATCCGTAAAATTCCAAACGTCTTTTCTTAAATGTGTCTGAGATTTTCTCTGAGAGTTGGTACAGGTCATAAGATTTCCTTATCTCCCAGATTGCCCCTGTACAGATGGGTTCAAAGATTGTCCTTAAGATATTTCTTTCTTGCTTTTCTACACCTTTAATAAACGATCTGCCCCAATGATCAGTGTTTATGATGCATTACTATTATTATTATTATTATTATTATTATTATTATTATTATTATTATTATTATTATTATTATTGTTATTATTATTATTATTATTGTACCGGGAGGTACATCTCACCTCCGCTCATTCAAAATAACCGCCTTTATAAACTTCTCTCGCGATCAAATAGTGAAACTGATAACACAACAAGTTGGAACTTTAATCAGAAGATGTCACCACTGAAATATTACGTAATTTTGTTATTGTGAAGTTTCCTAAACTGATTGAATTTCTACTTGTTTTGTTTTGCTATACATCAAGAAGTTTGGACATTTTTCCACAGATGACACTACTAAAAGCTCTGATCATGCACTCTGGTGCAAGGTGGAAAAGCTTATAACTTAAAGAAGTTTCGTATTTCTAGGTTGTCCATAACTGACTCTATGTTCATTTAGTTTTGTGTTGGCAATACCTCCTTTTCTTTCCGCTAGTTTTGAATCTACCTAATCAGGAATTTTTGTAATTAATTTTCAACCAATCCCCCTTTTCTTGTTCACTTTGTGTTAACCAATAAAAATTGAGAGGGTGTGGCCGGTTTAGTCTTGAATTCCCTGGAACCTTCCCTGAGGGTATATAAGTTGCGGCTTTTCGTGTTTCCTGGCCAATTGATCGTTGTCTTTCTAAGTGTGTGTGTTGAGGCAGGAGGCGGGGCGCCTCCTTCTTTGGCAGCCAGAACATCTACAAGGTAATGGCCACATAAATTCTCTTTTCTGTAGCTATCTCCGCAGCTTTTCCGAGGGGAAGGTCCGAATCTATAACTATGAAACATACTTTTCTAAAATGTAATACTTCTTTCGGATAATGTAAAAATTTCATAAAATCTTTAACTGGAAATCGGGGATAGAGAGTGAGTTACCCTCTCGAGCTCCCCTTCATCTTGATTTGAGGTGACTTCGTTTTGCAACCTTTCATTCCTGTAATATGTTAAAGTAATTTCCATGCGAGCTACCTCAGTAGTTAGGGAATAGCCCCTGTTTCATCGGCCGAGAGCCCTGTAGGATTTTATATTTCATTATCTGGAGCGCAGTGTTCGCCTCCATTCAGTTTGTGTTCGGGCAGTTTATTTACCTTGTTCCTTTTTCACAAAGGCCCTGTAGGTTGGGTACGAGATACCCTTGTGTAAAAAATATTTCAGTTTGTAAATAGTGCTTTGGGAGGCCAGAGATTGTCAGATTTTCATGTAATGTTGCCTTGAGTAGGCTGGAGGAAACTGAGAGCCTGTTAGCTCTTTTTTAAAGTTTTGTAAGAGTAACGAGTGCCTCTGGAAGGTTAGATATTGTATTTTGGGAGCAAGTGCTCTTGAATTAGGGGATTTCTGCCCTTGAATAAATGATTCCTTGTTTTGAATTAAAGTTGTAAACTGGATCCGGTATCTCTAAAATTGTAAAACTAGGGCTTGAAGCCCAGAATTTGTAAATTTCACTAATCTTGGATTTTCCTAGTCTTGTTTCAAGATTATTTTTGTACCTGACATGCTGTTATGTTCACTAAGTGAAAACTTGTTAAGTTGTTGCTTTTTGAAGAAATATAACCTTCAGTTCAAGTTTTAAATTAATTTTGATATTGTAGATAGACCCATTCACCCCGGCACTTTCTTTAACCTCTTTCTGCTCCACGGGTATCCCCGTAACAATTATTATTATTATTATTATTATTATTATTATTATTATTATTATTATTTATATTATTATTAAAAACTGTGGTGTAGAGATGGCGTCGCATCCCTGTCTCCTATTCCAATGTCCTGGGTTCGTTTCCAGGCCATATGAAGGATTTTGATTCTGGACTGAAGAGTAGGACGGGGATCACTTGATCCGAGATTTTCTCGAGCTGTTATTTACACGAAGAAAGCGCACAGTGAGAGGATGGCGCTCCTGACCTAGTGGTTGTCATGGTTACAACGGTGTCGGAAAAATGGATGGCGCTAATCCCAGAAAGACCGCCAGCCCAAAAATATATCCATATTCTTCTATCATTGAGCTCATTTCTTGAAACTCGTTGAGATTTGTACGCGTAGCGAAAGGCACGGGTGCCAATAAATCTGAAAAAGAAAAGAAGGTTCGTGCAGATCATTTACTCTTAGTACTAATGAAACGAATTTGTACATTACCTGGTTGGACGGGCTCGTAATTCAGTGCCAACCAAACCTCATCCTTCGTTTATTTTATCATTTTGCATTTGATGCTGAAAACACAAAGTAGGGGTCTCCAGACTACGAAAAACGTAACATTAAGCAATTTTCTCAATTGTGCCGAAAGATGAAGGGCTAATGGGCCGCAAAAAGTTTCCAATTGTGAGCCTTGGATAGCTGTATAAAAGATACAAATTTCGAAAAATGAATCCCGTCCTAAATGCAGTTCCGGATAAACAGCCTGAAATCGCTTGTTCCTTTGCACGTTTTCTTATTCAAATCATAGCCAAATTAACTTATTTACATAATTATTTCTGTAATGTGTTCCTTGGTTCAATACCCTCAGGCATTTATTTTTTGAAATATGTCCACACCGAATGTAGTTATAAGGGCTTAAGTGAAACTCTGCATTGACACTGCCCTCGTGATGTGCAGGCCGTACTGTAACTCTGATGACGTCACGCTTATGGTGGGACTTGGAGGCGATATGCGTCCGCTGCACTTGAATATCACATTCGTTTAAATTACTTAAGGGAGGCTGGGACTGAGTTTTCGGTAGAAAAAGTACAAATGATCGATTTTTCAATTTGTGCATATTATTGTAAGCCGGACTCCTGCGGATCATTTGGCGGTGGTATTTTTATAGTACTAGCGTGACATTTATATGTCCGGTTGAGTCCCCATCCACTAGCTTTTACTTACGAATTTTTTTTTCCATATATATATTTTCAGGTATTTAAAATGTTCCAGCTGAATCAATTTGGTTTCAAATTCCATGAGAATTTCATGGGTTGTTAACACCTGTATTGTCTTGATATTAACAGAAGGAATTTTTTATAATGTTGATACTTTAAAAACTAGTAGCCTTCAAAGCGGTATTGTTTAGCATAATTTGAGAAAAACATAAACACAAAAAACACATTTTTTCCTCACATTCATGGACTACATATGCAGAATTTCTTTCTGTTAAAATTCTTTTCATACGTTGAAGTGCCTGTACACCAGTTTTCAATGTGATATTTGAATTAACTGTTCAGCTGGAGGATTTTTTATGCTTATCGATTTTTAAAAATTTTAAATTGTAAGTGTTAATTTCTCAGAAAGTTCTATTGCTATTTTCCTGAAAATTGGTAAATGGCCTTATTTCACCATTAGGAGACCGCAAACTAAATTCCATTTAATTCTATCAATAATTACATTTTTTTTTATAAATTCAGTCCTAACTTCCCTTACGAAACCGTTAACACCTTATAAAACCAAAAACTATTCGTAAATATTTGTTAGTTCTGACATACAATGCATATCCTTCCCCGTAACGTTCTATTTCTCGCGTATATCCGTCCTTTTCCGTGAGTACAGGCTAACACTTTGAGACATATTCTTTGCGATTTCTATCCATTTTCTAGTCGACTCGAACATTCACATCATACACACTGATGGAAAACAAGCAAACGATTACCAATACAATATACTACAAATGTAAATTATTTCTGTACCACCGATTCAGTACCTACAAGAAAGATTACGAGCAAGCTAACCTCCAACAATAACAAAACATTTACTGTCACTGTCATGAAATTCAGTTATTGTTTAAAAATGTAGATTTTTAAACAGCAAATAATGCCTATACAATTATTTTCATATTCAGTTTTCACGGAATAACCCTGTTCTATTGCCTATGATATGAAATTTGATAGGAAAAATCTCAGCAATGTTATTACTAAAGCCCGGATTTTTATGCACTAACAGGTTAGACTGCAAACTAATTTCGTTAGCAGGAAGTGTCGGTCACCCGCTCTTCCATAGTGTAGCAGGAGTAACATAAATTATAGGGGTTCTGATGGGCCGTACCCCTAATGTTAATGCAAACCTCATAGCATAGTCGTTGTGAAGGTAGACTATACTTGCTACTCGCTTCAGTAAGTTAGCATTCTAACCTATTAATGCATAAAAATCCGGGCTCTGGTTATTACACAATACATTTCTACTTAAAATGCATAAACTGGACTTGAATTTTCAGTTACACCGATTTTAAATAAGCCGTGTCTTACTACATGAAATATATCTAACGTTACCCATGTTTTCGACATAATAAGAATTTTTAACTCACCATCTGGGCGATGCACTCTTATTTCCCTGAGAATTTAATCTTCAGGAAATTGGTTGATACACACAACTGTGTGGTGATTAACGATTTATTTCTCCCTAAGAATGGCCTTCTTCCATAACTTAACTTTTTCTTCAGAAGGAAACACAGGTACGGGAGTGTACTCTCCTTGTTTATAGTTTGCTTTGCAGCCAGGCACACAGCAACTCTTAGCATGGTGATTTCTCTCACTGATAGCCTTAATTCAACTATATGCACATCGTGGATGATAATACAACGCTGAATGCACTAACTCAATTCACTTTACACCAGGGATATAACATTACACAAATAAACTACAAAATTAAAACACGGCAGAGCGATATACTTAACCTATAGCCTCACATCAATACACGCTTACAATAAGTTTCCTTCACTAATTGAGGACTTTTCACTTAATAATGCAATCGATAACGACCCAGTCTGATATATATCTGAGTAAACATGCGGCCAACGTTAAAAATTTCAACAAAACAGCGAAGAATTCACACGTAACCCAACTAACTCAAGTGTTTAACTTTCCCCCTAACGATCAGGTGATTGCTTTCCCGCGCTTGCTACAGTACGGCCTGGACATCACGAAGGCAGTGGCATTGACTCATATTAGCGCTCGTAATGGAGCTTAAGTGAAACAATGCAGTGACTCACATTAGCGCTCGTTGCGCTAGAAAAAGGCAAACAGTTAATCTAATAGACCAAATAATGATTAAGAAAAGATTGTAATTTTTGGGAATAAACGAAGAATATATCCTCATAATTTATTATATTAAATTTCCCTAAAATTCGTAGGTCATATCCCTGGTTCATGGTTCATAGTATGCGTTACTGTAGTCACGTCCTTGTTCGTCAACCATGGGCAGCGGCTGAGTGGCCTAGTAAGTGGTCCTGAGAGTCGGGACACCAGTTGCTATGGAATTGAAGTGGGCATCTCGGACATTCTGAGTCATGGCCCTCCTTGTGCTCAGGTGGCTAGGACTATACAATCCACCAGTGGTCCCTAACCCCTTAGAGGGGAGATCTTCACTTGGACTATGTGTAGGTAGGGTAGCCTCATGCATCATGAATTTACCGACCTCAAAACATTTTAAGTAAACCTCGGACCCATAGGAGTAACGGAGTCCTATCCCATTTGTCAGGCGAGAGACTCCTTGGGAACAACTTGGCGAACGAAATGGAATTCGTTGGGGAGCTGTCAATATTAATGGGGCATTCTTTGGAAGAAACAAAGTAGAACTGGCTGAGTCAGCAAAGAGGATACATGTGGATGTGCTAGGAGTAAATGCTATTCGGGTAAGGGGAGATATTAAGGAAGGAACAGGAGACTATGCAGTGTACTTGACGGGTGTTAGAAAGGGAAGGGCGGAGTATGGGGTAGGGGGTATTTATCAGGAATACCATTGCACGCAACATAGTCTCTGTTAGACACGTAAATGAGCGAGTGACATGGGTAGATATGGCAGTTGGAGGAATTAAGACGAGAATTGTCTCAGTGCATTCACCATGTGAGGGTGCAGGTGAGGAAGAAGTTGACAAGTTTTATGAAGCATTGAGTGACATCGTAGTCAGGGTCAACAGCAAGGATAGGATGGTGCTAATGGGAGATTTCAAAGTGAGAGTTGGAAATAAAACTGAAGGATACGAAAGGGTGAATGGTAAATGTGGGGAAGATATGGAAGCTAATGGGAATGGTAATCATCTGCTGAACTTCTGTGCTAGTTTGAGTTTAACAGTTAGGAATACGTTCTTCAAGCATAACGCTATTCACCGCTACACATGGGAGGCTAGGGGTACCAGATCCACAATACACTATATCTTAACAGACTTCGAATTCAGGAAATTTGTTAGGAATGTACGAGTTTTCCGCGAATTTTTAGATGATACAGACCACTATCTGATCTGTAATGAACTAAGTATCTCTAGGCCTAGGACAGAGAAAGTGAAATCTGTCTGCAAACGAATAAGGATAGAAAATCTCCAGGACGAGGAAATTAGACAGAAGTACATGGATATGATTAGTGAGAAGTTTCAAACAGTAGACAGTAAGCAGGTTCAGGATATAGAAAGTGAATGGGTGGAATACAGGGATGCTGTAGTAGAAACAGTAAGGGAATGCCTAGGAACAACTGTGTGTGAAGATGGGAAAAACGAACATCTTGGTGGAACGATGAATTGAGAGCAGCTTGTAAAGGTAAAAAGAAGGATTATCAGAAATGGTTCCAAACAAGGGCCTTTGCAGACAGGGAATTGTACGTAGATGAAAGAAACAGAGCTAAACAAATAGTTGTTGAATCCAAAAAAGAAGTCGTGGGAAGATTTTGGCAATAACCTGGAAAGGCTAGGTCAAGCAGTAGGGAAACCTTTTTGAACAGTAATAAAGAATATTAGGGAGGGAAAAAAGAAATGAACAGTGTTTTGGGTAATTCAGGTGAACTCATAATAGATCCCAGGGAATTACTGGAGAGGTGGAGGGAATATTTTGAAAATGTTCTCAACGAAAAAGGAAATCTTCCTGGTGGTGTCACGAACAATCGTGAAATTACGCTTGAGGAAGTGGAAAGGATGGTATATGAACTCCATTGCCATAAAGCAGCAGGAATGGATGAAATTAGACCTGAAATGGTGAAGTATAATGCGAAGTCAGGGACGAAATGGCTTCATAGAGTAATAAGATTAGCATGGAGTGTTGGTAAGGTACCTTCAGACTGGACAAAAGCAGTAATTGCACCTATCTATAAACAAGGGAACAGGAAGGATTGCACCAACTAGAGGTGTCTAATTGATTAGTATACCAGGCAACGTATTCACTGGCATCTTGGAACGGAGGGTGCGATCATTCGTTGAGAGGAAGTTGGATGAAAACCAGTGTGGTTTCAGACCACAGAGAGGCTGTCAGGATCAGATTTTCAGTATGCGCCAGGAAATTGGAAAATGTTACGAGAGGAATAGACAGTTGTGCTTATGTTTCGTAGATCTAGAGAAAGCATATTACAGGGTACGGAGGGAAAAGTTGTTCGTCATACTGGGGGACTATGGAATTAAGGATAGATTGTTAAAATCAATCAAAGGCATTTATGTTGACAATTGGGCTGCAGTGAGAATTGATGGTAGAATGAGAATACAGAGTTTAGACAAGACTGTAATCTTTGACCTTTCCTGTTCGTAGTTTACATGGATCATCTGCTGAAAGGTGTAAAGTGGAGGGGAGGGATTCAGTTAGGTGGAAATGTAGTAAGCAGTCTGGACTATGCTGACGACTGGGTCTTAATGTCAGATTGTGCCGAAAGCCTGTAGTCTAATATCATGGAACTTGAAAATAGGTGCAGTGAGTATGGTATGAAAATTAGCCTTTCGAAGACTAAATTGATGTCAGTAGGTAATAGATTCAACATAACTGAATGCCATATTGGTGATACAAAGGTGGAACAAGTAGATACTTTTAAGTATTTAGGTTGTGGGTTCTCCCAGGATGGTAATATAGTAAGTGAGATTGAATCAAGGTGCAGTAAAGTTAATGCTGTGGGCTCGCAGTTGCGATCAACAGTGTTCTGTAAGAAGGAAGTCAGCTTCCGTACTAAAACAGCTGTAGAGTATTCTGTTTTCAGACCATCTTTGCTTTACGGAACGAAAGCTGGGTGGACTCAGGATATCTTATTCGTAAGTTAGAAATAACGGACATGAAAGTAGTGAGAATGATCGCTGGTACAAACAGGTGGGAACAATGGCAGAAGGCTACTCGGAATGAGGAGATAAAGGCTAAGTTAGGAATGATCTAGATGGATGAAATGGCTTCGGTGGTGGGTTAATGTGAGGCGAATGGAGGAGGATAGGTTACTATGAGAATACCGGACTCTGTTGTGGGGACTAAGAGAAGTAGAGGGAGACTAAGACGACGATGGTTACACTCAGTTTCTAACGATTTAATGATAAGAGGTATAGAACTAAATGAGGCCACAGCACTAGTTGCAAATAGAGGAGTGTGGCGACGTTTAGTACAGTCACAGATGCTTGCAGACTGAACGCTGAAAGGCATAACGGTCTATAATGATAATGTATGTATGCATATCCCTAGGATGTTTTCGACATGGAGTTGCTTGCCTGAAAGGCTAAAACTGTGGATTTTTTGCTAGTGGTTGACGTCGCACTAACACATTGTAGGTTTTTGGCGACATGAGGATTGGAAAGGGCTAGAATTATTAAAGAAGTGACCATGGCCTAAAAATAAGGTACAACCCCAGCCCTACGCTTCTCTTTCTCACTTCACCATATCTCAAGCTCTGTGGAACACCGTAGCTCTACCTTTCATCAAGTTACGGAGGAAAATGTCGAGGTTGCTAGCAGTGATACAGGCACAATAAGATAGGGTACGGAAAATCCATTCAGAGATATAAGTTACGTTTATTATCGCATGCATTGTTCAGTCTTGCTCTAGGCTACTACGTGCTGAGATTAGATTCTAATTTGTAATGGTGCTTTCAGATATAACCGTTGGTAAGTTTATTATGCCATGCTACCTGCACCAACTTTACGAGCCCATGTCGGCCTTTATGAACCGCTGTAATAACTTAGCCATGGAGAACAAAGTGCCCCACTACTTACCCATTATTACAAGAGGAATATTCTAGGCGTAGTCTATTTCGCATTAACGATATGAACAACAAGGAATAAATGAAAGTGTAATTGCTGTATTGTTTGGACCTGACACCAGCTCAGCGTTGTCAGCACTGATATCTGTACAATTTTAGTCATCCCTCCACGGAAAAAGGGATTTCTCGTCGTTTGACATGGACATTTGATATCTTCTCTCCATCCCCTCGAGCACAGTTATCGGGTGGGGAACACAACGTTAGCTTGGAGTTAGGCCATACGACAGGAAGATTCTTCCAAATTGGAGTTCGGGTGGAGAAGGGGTTTGAAAGTAAACATCGATGAGACGCTTTTTATGAAACAATTTAAAATAGTATGCATACATATAATTGCATGGTTTATTTATTTATTTATTTATTTAACTATTTATTTATTTATTTATTTATTTATTTATTTATTTATTTATTTATTTATTTATTTATTTATTTATTTATTTATTTATTTATTTATTTATTTATTTATTTATTTATTTATTTATTTATTTATGTGTGACATCAGTAGCCGACAACTTCTCCCTATTGGTAAGCAACACTTTTAACGACTGAAGGCAGTGTAGTCCCTCGGAGACAGGCAGAACTTCATGAAATGTACTTAATTTTGTACTTGGTTACTATATGTCACTACGTATGATATTTGAGTGCCTCGTAGGTGCCTGGAAAGTATGAGTATTAGTTGGCACTACTGTCAGTTCTATTCAAACCAACCAAATTGCCGAACGAAGAGAAGATGACTTTAAAAAAAAATTGCGAATGGTTTCAGTGGTCTGTTAATCAGCAGCTGAAGGAAGTGTTAGACATTTTTTTTGCCGATGAAGCTTGGTTTCAAGCAACTGGTTACATAAACAGTGAAAACACACGATTCTGGACATATAAAAATCCACATCCAATTCGTGAACCACAACTTCATTCTCAAAAGATTGGTGTGTGGATTGCAGTCTCACGTTCACGAATTGTTGGCTGGCGTTTTTTTAAAGCATGATAGATTTAGAAGTTAATTCTAATGAAACCTTGAATCCGCTCATTGTGGAAGTGAATGAAATAGAAATTATGGGATCCCTCTTCCAACAAGACGGAGCCGCAGCTCATACGACCACACGCTTCGTGCAAGTTTTAAGTGATACATTCGGGGAAGGAATAACTTCACAAGAGCTCTGGCCACCACATATTCCCGCTCTGTCACCTCCTGAAATATTTTGACACAGATATGTCTTATGACTGGAGGTCATCCGAAAATTTGTGTAACGTAACGGGACAAAATGTGTGACGGAAGTGTAACCATAGCAACCGTGCAGGCAGTGATGTAAGGTATGGATGGATGGCGAGACAATGTTACCTAGTAACCGTGCAGACGGTGATGTAAGGTGTGGATGGATGGCCAGACAGTGTTACCTAGCAACCTTGCAGGCTGTGATGTAAGGTATGGATGGATGGTCAGTAATGTTACGTAGCAACCGTGCAGGCAGTGATGTAAGGTACGGATAGATGGCGAGACAATGTTACCTAGTAACCGTGCAGACGGTGATATAAGGTATAGATGGATGGCCAGACAGTGTTACCTAGCAACCTTGCAGGCTGTGATGTAAGGTATGGATGGATGGTCAGTAATGTTACCTAGCAACCGTGCAGGCAGTGATGTAAGGTATGGATGGATGGTCAGACAGTGTTACCTAGCAACCTTGCAGGCTGTGATGTAAGGTATGGATGGATGGTCAGACAGTGTTACCTAGCAACCGTGCAGGCAGTGATGTAAGGTATGGATGGATAGCCAGACAGTGTTACCTAGCAACCGTGCAGGCTGTGATGTAAGGTATGGATGGATGGCCAGACAGTGTTACCTAGCAACCGTGCAGGCTGTGATGTAAGGTATGGATGGATGGATGGTCAGTAATGTTACCTAGCAACCGTGCAGGCAGTGATGTAAGGTGTGGATGAATGGGCAGACAATGTTACCTAGTAACCTTGCAGGCTGTGATGTAAGATGTGGATGGATGGCCAGACAATGTTACCCAGCAACTTTGCAGGCTGTGATGTAAGGTGTGGATGAATGGGCAGACAATGTTACCTAGTAACCTTGCAGGCTGTGATGTAAGGTGTGGATGGATGGCCAGACAATGTTACCTAGCAACCGTGCACGCTATGTCTCATGGCTAGTTGCCGTCTGAAATCAACAGCCGTTCATGGATTGCAAAGACCGGGAGACATATTCATGACTGTCTGATTTTCGCTAAGGGAAAAGTGGTTTCTTTTTTAACACTTCTTATTCTTATTCTTATTCTCACTTCACTGCGGCTTCTCTAGAGCTACGGGAAGCTTTGTCATGGTTTGGGTTTTCTTCTTCTCCCAACAGAACCTCTTCATCCTCTCTCCTCTTCTCTTCCTTTCTTCAGCTGATACTTTCAGTATCCTCTTCTCTTGTCTCCCCTGCATCTTCCTCTGTCATTTAGCTCTGGCATATTGGCTGGTGTATATTTATCTTCTACGGTGCTGCCAAGTCCTCAGTTTACTAGCCTACTCGCAGAACATTAGAGGGATTAAAAGTATCCATATCACATGTTTTGAACTCCGTGCATGGTAAAACAATGGTGATTTTTTTAATAATAACTTGTTGCAATATACTTGAAATTTCGTGATAAACATTTTGAACATCTGCTGTGAAACTGGTAGTAGTAGTACAGCACTCATTAGGCTTACAGTTCATCGTTATCGAGCTAGTGGCTGCGTCATGTAGCTGCAAGCTTGGATTCCGGAGATCGTAGGCTCGAACACCACTGAAGATAGTTTTTCGTTGTTTCCCATTTTCACTCCAGGGTCTGTACCTTAATGAAGGCCACGGTCGATTTCTTCCCACTCCTAGCCCTTTCTGTTCCTTAGTCGCCATAAGACCTTTCTGCGTCCGTGAAACGTAAAGCAAATAGTAAAAACATGTGTGTGTGTGTGTGTGATTAGTGTTTCGGGTATTCCGTGGTTTACAGAGGTGTAAGAAGCTGCTGGGGTGAATTAGCTAGAGAATAAATTTTAAAATTGTATTTCTTTATTTCTTTCCTTTAAAAATTTAATAAATAGAAGGTCTGAATAAACAATAACAACTTATAATGAGCTCGTAAGCTCCAAAAGCTCCAAAGTCCAAAATCAGGTACAAACTTGACAGAATTACAAATACTAATTTCCCAGAAAACTGGACAGCTCTTGGCAAGTACAACATTTACAAGAGCATTATTTTCTCCTATCCTTCACACTACAAGGGAGTCTGAACTCCAACTATATCATAGTCCAGCCTTACAGAGGCATCAATTTTTAATAGCGCACTTACAAACATTAAAGTATTCACACATCGTTGCCCTGATGTGAACTTATTTATTGGTTAGCAGTTTGTTTACACACTATTCCAGAAACAATTACCGAATAAACAGGGGCACTTAGTGCCATTACTAAATGGCCTTAATGTAAAAAGAAAAGGTTGAGCATGATTGGTCATGAACAAAAGGCTAGGAGGCGAGACACTTGCACTCCTTCTAGAAGCTTTTGAAACCCTAAGTGGGCTTATGGCCCAATGGTACAGAGACTATACCTATACTACACCGGGGTGACTAAATTAGAGCCAATAAATACCAAAAGAGAGTTAAGAATGTTAGAGGATAAGAAACTTTAGTCGCCCCATACCAAATTGAATTGGAATCAACATAGGGTAATCACTTTTTGTTCCCTTACATTACATATTTCCCACTAGAGGATAAAACAAAGTCCTCAGACTGGCCTAAAAAAATTCTACAATTAGACCATCAGATTTAGAAATTTACATGAATTAAAAGAGGCCGAAACCTTCCCTTCATGCTATCTGCAAGAGCTATCACATTTTTTATGAAAATTCTGCCGTTACCTTGAGTTACTGGGCCTTCCTAACGCTGCCCGCGGCAGTACATGCCGCACAGGCAATACTGGAGCAAGAAGAAGACAATACGGCCCTAAACCGCCCAGCTTCTACAGTATTTTTGAGTGGAAGATTCCAGAACTCTTCACAGATAGCCTGGAGTCCTTTACACACACACCCATTTTAATTTGCTAGCAAAAATATTTACAAATTTCTGATTGGTTGATAGCCATTGACGAAGGAACCAGCAGAGGTTTTGGCAACTTTTACACATTAACAAAACAAACTTCAAAGCTTAAGGTTCGCCACCTTCCACCTTACAAATTTCTTAATAAATTTATTAGAGTTTGACCTGCTAGGGGGAGCAACAAAACCGATGACAGAGATATCTAACGATTAAAGACTAAAGTATCTAGCATAACATCAGTTCAAGATAGATTACATAGATGGTCTTATAGAAGGTGCGCAGTTTAACTAGTTTTTTGCTAGTTGAATTATGTCGCACCGACACAGATAGGTCTTATGGCGAGGATGGGATAGGAGAGGCCTAGGAGTTGGAAGGAAGCGGCCGTGGCCTTAATTAAGGTACAGCCCCAGCATTCGCCTGGTGTGAAAATGGGAAACCACGGAAAACCATCTTCAGGGCTATCGACAGTGGGATTCGAAACCACTATCTCCCGGATGCAAGCTCACAGCAGCGTCCCCTGACAGCACGGCCACCTCGTCCGGTCGCAGTTTAACTGGCTGGAGGTGTACCTCCGGTACAATTAGTATTAAGTATTTAGTAATTAGTAGGCCTATTATCCAGTGATACTTTCTCTTAAAACAATAAGCACGACCACCACCACAGTTTTTATTATGTAATGAACTTCTCTTCAGCATGTAGACCTACTATATTTACTCAACATGACATAATAAGCTGTAAGGGTATTTCAAGAAAAAAGCTGTTGTGAAAATTAAGTGTTCACTTCAACTGGTCCACAGCATTCACACTACTGGCGATTTTACTTTGTAAAACAAATGCGTTGTTAGTTATTCTTTATCACTTTGGGTCATATTAGGTAAACGTCAAATTAATGGTGTGTTCCCTATAACTTATTATCGAGTTAATAATACTGCTTCATTCGCAAACAGTGTGAGCGAGAACATTATCAGAGTTCGATCAACCGTAACCAAGCCAGTTTATTACGACAAATCGGTCCAATAAATGGCTCTATAAATGCAAACCTAAATAACAAACGAAGCACAAAAAGACAAGTATATCGATTAGAAGTCGACGTAAAACGTTTCCCGTATACAATGGAATGCATTTAAAAAGGAGAACACAAACGACGAGCTTGTATGAAATAAGGTGGGAATTCGATGGAATAATAATATAACATAATTAGAGCAATGAGGCAGAAAGGATTGATTATGACTAGAGTCCGGATTTTTATGCATTAATAGGTTAGAATGCAAACTTACTGAAGCGAATAGCAAGTATAGTCTACCTTCACAACGATTATGCTATGGGGTTTGCATAAATTTGAGGGGTACGGCCCATCAGAACCCCTATAATTTATGTTACTCTTGCCACATTGCGGAAGAGCGGGTGGCTGACACTTCCTACTAACCAAATTAGTTTGGAATCTAACCTGTTACTGCATAAAAATCCGGGCTTTAATTATGACTCGTGGATTTCAAGAAAGCGTATCTTCAGTGGACCGCGAGACACTTTTAAAGATTCTTAGGGAGTCGACGACAAATCGCTGACATTAATACGGTACAACAGATTCTCACTGACACACCCTCCTAAGTAAAATTCCTGGGCGAGCTGTTGGAACCGTCTGAGATAGAAACAGGCCTGAATCCCACTCCTGTTAAATTGTATTTTAAGGAAGGTAATCAGAAAGTGGAGGAAAAAGTTGACCGAAAGTGATCTTCAGAATGGAGTGAGATGGTATGCATAAACACTGGGGTCACTTTTGACTGTTTAGCTTTCGCTGATGATGTTGTGCTCGTAGCAGACAATCTTCAGACAGCAATAAAACAGCTGGAAAGTCTTCAAGAAATAGCTGATAAAACAGGCTTAAGGGTCTCTTTTGAAAAGACCGAGTAAACCTATACGGATTCAGAAAATATCGACTCCACTCACAGCACTGAGATGGCTTATGGGATCGTGTGGAGGACAATGATATTTAAATACTTCGGCGAGAACATTGCCTCGAGTGACAATTAAAAGGAAGCACAGGGGGGTGGGGAGCAAGGAAGATGAAATTCGCATTTAAAATGAGCCATGATACAGTTCCAAATCCATTTCCTACCAGGTTAAACTGAGGCATTTCTGCGTAGTAGACAGACCGGCATTCATTTACGCTACAGAAACACTAGCAAAAATGGTAGATATGTCGACTGGGAAAAAGGGAAGGAATTTCCACAGAAAGATTTTGGGTCCTAAGAAAGTGTCCGACAGTTTAGTCTTCCACCTGAGGTCAAACAAGGAACTGTATGCGAGAGTCGAAAATATCACCATCGTTAAGAAGAAACGAAGATTAACCGTTTATGGCCACCTGAAGAGAATGAATTCGGAGAGACTGGCGCACAAATTGCTCACTTTGCAGGAAAAATGGAAATCTCATCCCCGATGGATGAAGAAGGTAGCACAAAGACATGCAGATAAGTGATATAAGACCAGAGGACATAGTGGAGAGGACCATCTTGCGGGATTGAGCGAAGATCCAGAGAAGGAACCTGCTAAACCGCGGAACATCTCAGCGGAAGAACGGCTGAACAGGACGGTGAGGTTGAAAACCCTTTGGTTACAATGTAAACAAAAATGTGTAAGCCTTAGCAAGACAGGCACTGATGTCATCTAGGCGGGTGCCAAATAATTTATATATTTCGATTGTGCTGCTATCCACCAACAAAAGCTGAATTCTACTGGATGATTCCTATGGCTAAGTTAATGTAATTTTCCCAAATTAAACAGACAAGGAACACTAGCGAAGTGCTTTTTGTAAATAAGCATAAATGGTCCGCTAGATGAGAGTAACGATTGATTGATTGATTGATTGATTGATTGATTGATTGATTGATTGATTGATTGATTGATTGATTGATTGATTGATTGATTGATTGATTGATTGATTGATTGATTGATTGATCGATTGATTGATTGATTGATTGATTGATTGATTGATTGATTGATTGATTGATTGATTGATTGATTGATTGATTGATTGATTGATTGATTGATTGATTGATTGATTGATTGATTGATTGATTGATTGATTGATTGATTGATTGATTGATTGATTGATTGATTGATTGATTGATTGATTGATTGATTGATTGATTGATTGATTGATTGATTGATTGATTGATTGATTGATTGAAGCATGCCTGGAAGAAAGCTACATTTCTAGTAGAATGCGATGCCTTTTATGCTCCTGACAATGTTAGCTGAAACACTGCATATTCGAGTTGCTCAACTTCCAACTGCACATGTGCTTTTTGACGTTAATGTTTGTGCTGAACATATTTTTAAGTAATGTGTACGTCATACACACGTCTTCATGATAGACTGTTATATCTTTCATCTTTCAGTCTGCAAGCCTCTGTTAATATACTAACCACCGGCACAATCGTCTATTCGTAACTAGTACTGTGGCCTCGTTCAGTTCTATACCTCTTATCTTTAAATCGTTAGAAACTGAGTCTAACCATCGTCGTCTTGGTATCTCTCTACTTATCTTGCCCTCCATAAGAGAGTCCATTATTCTCCTAGGTAAACTACCCTCCTCCATTCCCCTCACATCACCCCACCACAGAAGCCGGTTTATGCGTACAGCTTCATCCATCGAGTTCATTCCTAACTTAGACTTTATCTCCTCATTCTGAGTACCCTCCTGCCATTGTTCCCACCTGTTTGTACCAGCAATCGTTCTAGCTACTTGCAGGTCTGTTACTTCTAACATACGGATAAGATACCCTGAACCCACCCAGCTTTCACTCCCGTAAAGGAAAGTTGGTCTAAAAATAGACTAATATAAAGACAGTTTTGTCCTGGAGCTGACTTCTTTTTCACAGAATACTGTTGATTGCAACTGTGAAATCACTGCATTAGCTTTACTGTACCTTGATTCATTTTCACTTACTCTACTACCATCCTGGAGTCCGACTCGTTGGCTGAACGGTCAGCGTACTGGCCTTCGGTTCAGAGGGTCCTGGGTTCGATTCCCGGCCGGGTCGGGGATTTTAACCTTAATTGGTTAATTCCAATGGCACGGGGGCTGGGTGTATGTCTTGTCTTCATCATCATTTCATCCTCATCACGACGCGCAGGTCGCCTACGGGAGTCAAATAGAAAGACCTGCACCTGTCGAGCCGAACCCGTCCTGGGATTTCCCGGCACTAAAAACCATACGCCATTTCATTTTACCATCCTGGAAGAACACACATGCTAAATGCTTGAAAGAATAGCTAATATTAGCAGAGTAATAATTATTTATAGATGAGTTTCCTGTGATAGTAATTAACATACCAGCATCCAGGTAGGCTCATAAACATTTATAATAACCGTTATGGGCAGCTAAAATTGGTAATAAGCATTCATTACTGCTGAACATTCCATCATATTTGATTGTATCTGTGAGAGACTTTGCGTATATGCCTTGTGAGTGCACCGCCCGAGACTTTTAATATAACAATGACATGGAGTGGTTTACTCACCTTTCCAAAATTGATTATGCCTGTTGCTCACGGTAAAATTTTCTGTCAAATTTATTGTACAATAATTTCATTTTATAAAATTTCTGTTGCTCACGGTCAAATTTAAGTTTTATAAAATATTTGATAAAACTTGTCATAAAATAGGACATGTTCTATTCCGTAAAATGAATTTTACGAAACGAACCAATCAGCGAAGCTGACATCACGATGATGCTGGCGCTACGTCGTGAGAAGATTGCGAAGCTCGATTGTAAACAAACACTTCTTTCTAAAATGGCAGGATCCGGGTGGACTAAGGAAGCTGTTAGTGTTTTACTGACGAATACCAGAAATATCCTTGTTTGTACGAAGTTAAAACGCCACTTTACCACAAGAGAAATGCAAGAAGAGAGGCAGAAAACACAATCGCCTAATTCCTATATGAATACTGGTCTTCTAACCTCAACTAATTTTCGACAAAGGACAGCAATCCTCTACCTTCTTTTGATCCAATCCCGAGTCCAGCATTTCCTGGCATTTCTTTCCTTCCTTTTTACCACTGTACAACATATAATTGCAGCTAAAGCAGCAAGTTTTGCTTTGTTTGTTGGAGCCATACTCTCAAACACACTGTAAGTTGAACAGCTGATTCTTGGTTTAAAAGTTTATCGATAGATGGCAGCACATACTCATCTTAGTTCAGAAGTAAGTTCATAGAAGGCCATCCTGATGTTTCCACGGATTTTGTAAAATAATTTTACCGTGAGCAACACAACTTGTTTTCACCAAATTTTTATAAAATTAATTGTACAACAAAATTTACGAAACATTTTACCGTGAGCAATAGGCATTAGGCTTATTTCAGCCGGAATAGAAACCCGTATTCTTAGGATTACGAGTCAGTCACACTATCACTGACCCATGGAGGCATCTGAAGTAATAAGCCGTAAAAGCATGCACATTTAAACACAGAAATCAACTTAATTGGATTCTTCTTTTATCTATTTTGACGTCCGAGTCGTTGGCTGAATGGTCAGCGTACTGGCCTTCGGTTCAGAGGGTCCCGGGTTCGATTCCCGGGCGGGTCGGGGATTTTAACCTTCATTGGTTAATTCCAATGGCCCGGGGGCTGGGTGTTTGTGCTGTCCCCAACATCCTGCAACTCACACACACACATAACACACATAACACTATCCTCCGCCACAATAACACGCAGTTACCTACACATGGCAGATGCCGCCCACCCTCATAGGAGGGTCTGCCTTACAAGGGCTGCACTCGGCTAGAAATAGCCACACGAAATTATATATCTATTTTGACCATCATAGGCTCACATAAAATATCCCACTGCACTCATTTCGGTTTGTTTCCTGCTACCTTCCTTGCTTTCCAATAGTTCTTCATTATTTCACTGTGCTTTTCACTCCTCTCTTCTGCTCAGATGTTATTCCATTCCTTCTTTTCTTTCTTCTGGATACCCTTGATATTTTGTATCAATCTCTTGAAACTTGTTTTGCCCTGTATTATATTTGCTGTTATTCCAATCTGTGCCATATTTCTCTTCATATTTCGCATCCACAGACTGCCATTCTTAAGTACTCTTGTAAACTTTCTTTCTTTCTTTCTTTCTTTCTTTCTTTCTTTCTTTCTTTCTTTCTTTTCTTTCTTTCTTTTTAATCCCTTTATCTTCCAGGGTTGGTTTATCCCTCGGACTCGACGAGGGATCCCACCTCCACCGCCCCAAGTGCAGTATCCTGGACGGTAGGACTTTGGGTCGTGGATACAACTGGGAAGTAGGACCAATACCCCGCCCAGGTGGCCTCCCCTTCTGTGCTGAACAGGGGCCTTGTGGTGGGGAGGGGAGATTGCAAGGGATAGACAAGGAAGAGGCAATGGCCTTAAGTTAGCGACCATCCCGGCATTTGCCTGAAGGGGAAGTGGAAAACAATGGAAAACCACTTCGAGGATGGCTGAGGTGGGAATCGAACCCTCCTTACTCAGTTGACCTCCCGAAGCCGTATCTGCAGGTGTGGCAGCTAATCGCACTAACCACTACACTATAGAGGCGGACTCTTGTAAAGATGATTAAAAATGTGTTTTGTGTGTCTGGCATTATCCATCCTCATTATGTGACCCAAATCCCGCTCCATGGCTAAATAGTTAGCGTGCTGGTCTTTGGTCAAAGGGGCCCGGGTTTGTGTCCCGAAGCATCGGGAATTGTATCCATCATTGGTTAATTCCGCTGGCACGAGGGCTGGTGTATGTATCGTCTTCATCATCATTTCATCCTCATCATGACGCGAAGGTCGCCTACGGGAGTCAAATCAAAAGACCTGTACCTAGCGAGCCGAAGTCCTCGGACACATCCCGGCACTAAAAGCCATTCGCCATTTCATTTCATGTGACCAAAGAACTTAACTCCTATTCCTAATAGTTTCACACATTCTTTCAATTTCTGTATTTGTCCAGAGGTCTGCCTTCTCCCTGTCTCTGAACTCATTTTCACTATCTCCCTTAGAATTCCCTTAGAATTGTTCCTCTTTTTCTCTACCTCTTTTATGTCTCCTATATTCATAGGAAACATACACACTGTAGCATAAAGTCATTGTAGTTTAATTACCGAATTGTAGTACCTAATTTTAGTGTTAATAGATAGATTCTTATTCTTTATTATTATTATTATTATTATTATTATTATTATTATTATTATTATTATTATTATTATTATTATTATTATTATTATTATTATTATTTTGCCTTTGCCAGCAGGACCTAGTGTTTACAGTGCACTATGTCTTCTGGTATGGGCTAGAGTAATTTTGTTACTTTCATTGATCTGTCTCTGTCTTATACTTGGCTTTGACGATGTGAAAGTGACTGAGGTATGAGTGACACTAGTAATGCCATTCCTTCTGCAGCCAGTCCTTGCTATGAATGGTGTGAAAATGTTGCTCATAGGGTCAGTTGGTGCATGCATTTCAGTGGGTTTGACAGACTGATATGTAATAAGACTGTAGAGTAAAAAATACTGTTCTTCTGTAAATCCACTTCTTCCGGTTGACCAGAAAGTGAATCAAATCGCAGAGTTGGGTCAGTGATCATTCCGTTCTATTCGTCTGGTCAGTTGGTAAGCTTGTTCCGATTGTTTTGCTCTTGATTTATTTGCTTCTTTGTCTAGACCACTAATTTGAATTACTGCCCCCAAACTTTTATACTCTGTCGATTTTTCCATTTTCTGTTATTAACACTGTAGGTGTATTTCCAATGTTAGTCATAAATTTTGTATTTTCAAAAGATCTCTTAAGTCCAACAGTCTCTCTCCAATTTCATTCAAAAAGTTTGCCTTGATTAATGTTCTTTGTACATTCTCAGATAGGATTGCAATATCGTCAGCGAAGGTTGAACTATTTATATCTACGCCTTTAAATTTCGACCCTAGCCTTATTTCATGGTGAATTCCTCTTTCCTTTAAGCTTTTCTTCCCATACTCTCATTACCTTCCCCAAGACACAGTTAAAAAGAATCGGGGACAATCCATCCCCTTGACTCAGAGCAGTATTATTTCGAAATTCCCTTGAGATATATCTCATGAATGTTATGAAATCTTTTTTTCAATTGCGCATTGGTTCTTGCTGATCTCAAAAGTTTATCACCAACCATGGAACTTCTGTGCTTGAATGCCCAATTTACTTTATTCACCCAACTTACTTCCAGCCTCCTGAGACTCATAACTCTTCCTAAGGATGAGAAAACCTCTGAAGCAACATCGTTTATATCAACTAGGGAGACAGAAACAGTATGGCAGGAAAAAAAAAAGGCAGTTAACAGTAGTGCTTCCAGAATCTTTACCAACGCTCAAGAAAATATGTGGAGTCCCCGAAGCTTTGGATCTTGACTCTTATTTCTTTCATATGGCTTCTTGGGCAAGTTGGAATCTCAACGGCTTACCTGCGGAGGAAGCAATATCTTAGCGGCATTATTCCTAAAGGGAATATACAGTCAAACATCTATAACTTGAATTTTCGATATCTCGAAGGAATCCTCGTTTCCCGACGGAGTCTTATAATTTATTATTATTATTATTATTATTATTATTATTATTATTATTATTATTATTATTATTATTATTATTATTATTGCTAGTTGCTTTACGTCGCACCGACACAGATAGCTCTTATGGCGACAATGGGACATGGAAGGGCTAGGAGTGGGAAGGAAGCGGCCGTGGCCTTAATTAAGGTACAGCCCCAGCATTTGCCTGGTGTGAAAATGGGAAACCACGGAAAAACCAATTTCAGGGCTGCCGACAGTGGGGTTCGAACCTACTATCTCCCGAATACTGGATACTGGCCGAGTCTTATAAATAGTTTTACATGTTATCTATTTTCTATAACTGGAGGTTCAACGAGCTCGATAGCTGCAGTCCCTTAAGTGCGGTCACTATCCAGTGTTCGGGAGATAGTGGGTTAGAACTTCACTGTAGACAGCTCTCAAGATGCTTCCTTCCCACTCCTAGCCCATCGTAGCTATACGACCTATCTGTGTCGCTGCGACGTGAAACAACTTGTAAAACAAGAAAACCAAAACTCGAAGTTCTATTTCTGGAATTATTCGATGTCTCGAAGGATGCTTCTGTTTTTATTATAAATTGATTTACGTCTCACCGACACAAATAGCTCTTATGACGACGATGGGATTGGAATGGGAAGGAAGCGGCCATGGTCTTAATGAAGGTACAACCCCATGTAGAGATCGGGCGAGTTGGCCGTGCGGTTAGAGGCGCGTGGCTGTGAGCTTGCATCCGGGAGATAGTGGGTTCGAATCCCATTGTCGGCAGCCCTGAAGATGGTTTTCCCTGGTTTCCCATTTTCATACGAGGCAAATGCTTCGGCTGTACCTTAACTAAGGCCACGCCCGCTTTCTTCCAACTCCTACATGTCTCTACATGGTGAGAAAATGGGGGAAAACACGGAAAACCATTTTCAGGGCTCCCGACACTGGGGCTCAAACCCACTATCTCCAGGGTCCAAGCTCACAGTCGCGTACCCCTAACTCCATGACTAACTCGCTCGGTGATAGATATTTCAAGCCCACATGTAAAACATGCTTTTCCGTAATTCGAAGTTATTATTATTATTATTATTATTATTATTATTATTATTATCATTATTATTATTTAATCCATTTACCCTCCAGGGTTGGTTTCCCCCCGTAATCAGTGAGGGATCCCACTTCTACTGCCTCAAGGGCAGCGACCTGGAACGTGAGACATTTGGTAGATGATACAAGTGGGGAGGAGGACCAGTTTATTGCCCAGGTGGACTCACCTGCTATGTTGAACAGGGGCCTTGTGGGGAATGGGAAGATTGAACAGGATAGATAAGGAAGAGCGAAGGAGCCTCAAGTTAGGTACCATCCCGGCATCTACCTGAGGAGAAGTGGGGAAACCACGGAAAACCACTTCGAGGATGGCTGACGTGGAAATCGAACCCCCCCCCTCCATTCAGCTGATTACCGAAGGCTGAGTGGACCCCATTCCAGCCCTCGCAACACTTTAAAATTCCGTGGCAGAGCCGGGAATCGAACCCGGGCCTCTGGGGGTGGCAGCTAATCACATTAACCACTAGGCCTACACCACAGAGATTGACGTATTCGAGTATTCCCTCATAAAACTAATTCCTGCAGACGGATCCTGAACTTAAATCGTCTGCTTCTAGAAGAATAAGCATTCCCTATATGTTTTTTGCTATTTGCTTTACGTCGCACCAACACAGATAGATCTTATGGCGACGATGGGATAGGAAAGGCCTAGGAGTTGGAAGGAAGCGGCCGTGGCCTTAATTAAGGTACGTTCCAGCATTTGCCTGGTGTGAAAATGGGAAACCAGGGAAAACCATCTTCAGGGCTGCCGAGAATGGGATTCGAACCCACTATCTCCCGGATGCAAGCTCACAGCCACGCGCCTCTAACCGCACGGCCAACTCGCCCGGTCTCTACATCTTAAAGTGTATTGTTAGGCTAGCTGCATGCCATAGCAGCTTAAAATCCTACTTTAGACTACTACTCGACCCCCAGCACATTGTCAGAAAACGAACGGGCATAGGAAGAGGATAAACGTCTTTTCGAAGATATGGACTTCTAAATATGCTAAAATGACAATGCTCCTTAGTAAGGAATAATAATACTGGTTATAAAACGCCGACTTTTAAGACGATAAGCCTGTCTAATAATATCAGAATTATAGATATAGGGAAATAAAGTACCATTTATGACAACAATTGAGGAAATAAGTAACTGTAGGCCTATAGGTTATAGACGCCTCCTCAATTACTCCGAGATATCGAATTTCAAACTACATTAGTTCTTATATAAGGGAATAGTTAAGAGAAATGTAGCCTATGTTGTGCCTCCATTTTTCTATTTTTTACTTTTATGTATTTAGCACAAAGTCAGTTTAAGTCTAGGAAATGTATTCTCAGAATTAAGATGTGGCTATTTCTAGCCTCGTACAGTCCTTGTAAAGCAAACCCTCCGAGAGGGTAGGTGCCATCTGTTGTGTATAAGAAGAAATTGTGTGTTATGTGTTCTGAATGAGTTGCAGGGTTGTTGGCAGAGCACAGAGCACTAACACCCAGTCCTCGATCCGAGGGAGTTAACCGTTTAAGGTTAAAATCCCGGACCCGTAGGAGAATGGAACCCTGGGGCTGTACTAATAATTTTTACCAATTGTTGTAGACCGTTGAGATTGTTGATCAAGATGACCATATCATCAGCATATCCTATTATGTCGGTACGAACACCATTGACGTTTATCGCTTTCCGCTGATCTTCCGATGCTCTTTCTAAAATTTTGTCTGAATCCTTAATAAAAATAAAAAATAAAAATAATAATAATAATAATAATAATAATAATAATAATAATAATAATAATAATAATAATAATAATACACGCAATTAGTTTTAAGGGTTATTCGGAGACGCCGAGGTGCTGGAATGTTGTTCCGCTGGGGTTCTCTTATATGCCGATAAATCTAGAGACATGAGACTACATGTTTGAGCACCTTCAAATACCACCGCACTGAACGGGTTTTTGTTTCCAAAGTATTTGTTTGAAATTATGTTTATAATAATCTAATGCAATTATATGAAAAATATAAAAAGTACAGTTCTTAAAAAATGGAAATGCATTTGCTACTTTCTTGTTTTTTTATAATTAGTATTGTTACTATTGTAATTTTTATTGTTATTTTTACGAATGTTACCATTTTATGCATCATATTCATAGTGGTTTATTATTTCTGTTTCTATTATTACTATCTCTGTTTTTTTTTTTTTTTGCTATTTGCTTTACGTCGCACCGACACAGATATGTCTTATGGCGACGATGGGATAGGAAAGGCCTAGGAAGTGGAAGGAAGCGGCCGTGGCCTTAATTAAGGTACAGCCCCGGCATTTGCCTGGTGTGAAAATGGGAAACAACGCAAAACCATCTTCAGGGCTGCCGACAGTGGGACTCGAACCCACTATCTCCCGATTACTTAAGCGACTGCAGCTATCGAACTCGGTATCTCTGTTTTTGCTTATGACAATACTGGCAAGTCATGTAAAAATAAAAAATAATAGCGGCGAACGAACCCGCAAATACGGGCTAAGATGTCCAACGCTCTACTGTTTGAGCTACTCAAGCCCGCGAAATTAGTTCGGTATTAAAGAGTAGGACGAGAAATATTTTACTGCAAAATACCATAGCACAGGACAAGGTAAAATATTTAGACTCTTGATTCTCTCCTGCAAGAGTGCATGCAATAATTGTTTTAGTTTCATTTCCAGTGCAGAATGTCGGCCCTGAAAGCCGTACAGTCAGCAAAAAACAGGAGAATAAAAGTAAATAAATTTGAGAACAAATTATTGCGCCACTAGCTGAAAGGGATATTGACATAAGTAGTGACACTTCACTTGATGAGACAATTTTAAAAAGTACATGTATGTCAATAAGAGCACTTATGGTTTCTATTATCAGTCTGTACTGCAAGACTATTTTAAGTTTGAAGTATGAAATTCAATTATATTAACAGTTCTGATGTGGAAGCTGGATTATTTAAAAAATTGTGCAAGTACTGACTAAATACGCCCGTCACGGATCTGTATTGTTAAGTTATAATTTGAATAAACATTCACGCAATAGAGTGGCTAACTCATTCTTAGTGTGATGAAAGAGATTCAAACAAATTTTCTACAAACGTTATGGTCGCTGTGGAGGAGACTGTGCAAAGGTTGATTCGCAGGGAGATTCGGCCTCCGGTGAGAGTCTTAAACTAAATACTGAAACTCTTATTTCAAAAAATATTCGGGGTGTTTCTTAACGCCCCTGTACTCTAAGGTACGCCTTAAGATCTGCCGGCTTCCGAGATGGAATCTCAATACTTTGACCTATAACGTCGATCACAAAAGAATTAAAGCTTTTGTTCCGGTTATATTGGAGGGAACAGGAAGTGCTAATTCGATTGTGGATTGGACATGGTCCATCGTCCTACACATACCTTCTGATGCAGGTGACTCGTGGTGTTAGTGTGGAATGTACTAAGGAATTAATACATATATCAACTGAAAGGCTGGTGAAGATGAAAGAAAATTCAGAGGGAAATGTATTGATTAGAAAGATGTGTATAAAATTGAGAATTAACAGGAATTTTACATTGTCGTTACTTCTTAAACGCAAAATTGCACAGGCACTTCAAAGTAAGTGCTACCATCAGAGGAATATGTGAAGGGAAATCGATGGAAGAGGAAGAAATACACAATTTTTTGGTAAGAAGTGAGGAGTCGCCCCTGTGGTGTAGTGGTTAGTGTGATTAGCTGCCACCCCCGGAGGCCCGGGTTCGATTCCCGGCTCTGCCACGAAATTTGAAAAGTGGTACGAGGGCTGGACCGGGGTCCACTCAGTCTCGGGAGATCAAATGAGTAGAGGTGGGTTCGATTCCCACCTTAGCCATCTTGGAAGTGGTTTTCCGTGGTTTCCCACTTCTCCTCCACGCAAATGCCAGGATGGTACCTAACTTAAGGCCACGGCCGCTTCCTTCCCTCTTGCTTATCTATCCCTTCCAATCTTCCCATCCCATAGCAGGTGAGGCCGCCTGGGCAAGGTACTGGACATTTTCCCCAGTTGTATCCCCCGACCCAGAGTCTGAAGCTCCAGGACACTGCCCTTGAGGCGGTAGAGGTAGGATTCTTCGCTGAGTCGGAGGGGAAAACCAACCCTGGAAGGTAAACGGATTAAAAAGAAGAAGAAGAAGTGGGGATATGCATGAGGAGCAGCAGTAGCGGTGATTGGGAATTAGAAGTGGGGGGGGGGGGGGGCAAGAATATGTAGATAACAAAAAGTACCCTTGTCCAATCGATATCAAAATTGGAAAAAAAAAAATGCTATGAAAAGTTTTTGATGCTCTCTGAGTGAATTTTGATAGACAGTTTACCAACTTAAATACAGTAATGAAAGTACTATAGAATAAAACTTTCATCAAAGGAACAACAATTACGCGTGTATTACTATTAAAGAGAAATACGGCGCGATTATACATAGGCAAGTCAGTAAGCATCTGCAATTTTGCTCTAATTGTCTTTAGGTTGGCTCTATGGCATGGTGTGCTCACCAGCCGCTAGATGGCACTGTTGTCTATATCTGTGGTAGGTCTTAGCGTTATCAGATCAGTACAGCTTGCGCTGTTGCGAAGTAAAGATGGTCGCGTCACTGTCTGTTTGCACCAAGGACGAACAACGTTCCGTAATCCGTTTTCTTGTGTCTGTGTTTTGAGGGTGAACCAAAGCGGAAATTCATAGAAGACTTTCAGCATAATACGGGAACAATATTTTGCCACAGCGAAGTGTTTACAAGTGGACTGAACAGTTCAAAAGGGTTCGCACGAGCGTGAAGGTTGAAGAAAAATCCGGGTGACCATCTGCAGCCGTAACTGATGGCAATATCGATCAAGTGCGTGATATGATCCTGAATAACAGACGTGTTACTGTTGATGACGCGGCAAACCATATGCAGAATAGCTCCGATCAACAGGCGAAGGAAGCGGTGCATACGTGGCTTGCTGCGCAACCAAAAATTATTTTTGCAGAGGGTATCATCAGAAAGCTTGTGAAACGGTGGACCATGTGCATTGAAAAGCATATCAATAAAAAGTGTGAACTCTTTTCGTAATAAATTATAAATATTGATTTCAGATACTTATTGATTTTCCCTCGTACAATTAATTATTTGGCTACACACTGACAAAGAACTGAACAGACATATTTACTGAGTGAGACTGATGAATGTGGGTGATCTTGATAAAAATATACCCCTGCTACCCTTCGTCGCAGAACATGCTACTCATTACTCCGCGGGTTTCCACTACTTGCTGTGGCGCTGTACAATTCGGTCAGCCGCGACGAACGACATTTTGTGCGTATTTCCGCCAAGTATTTTTCTTAATCATTAAGAAACTAAGGGAAAGCAATAGCTGAAAAGACAACAGGGTTTGCACATTTAAAAAAATGAATTCCCAGTTTCAGGCTGCTAAAATGGACTAAAAATTACTTTTTTTCTCCACAGGGAGGGGGGGGGGGTTGACTGCCTCCCCTCACCCCCCACCCCACTAATCAACGCTACTCAGGGCAGTCGCACATTAGACTCTATGACGTAGTTCAATTCTTGGAAATAGGTCTAAAATTAACACGATAATTTTGATTAGTAAATAAGCCTCAGTCCGCCTCTGTGGTGTAGTGGTTATCCTGATTAGCTGCCACCCCCAGAGGCCCGGGTTCGATTCCCGGCTCTATCACGAAATTTGAAAAATGGTACGAGGGCTGGAACGGAGTCCACTCAGCCTCGGGAGGTCAACTGAGTAGAGGTGAGGTCGATTCCCACCTCAGCCATCCTGGAAGTAGTTTTCCGTAGTTTCCCACTTCTCCTCCAGGAAAATGCCGGGATGGTACCTACCTTAAGGCCATGGCCGCTTCCATCCCTCTTTCTTGCCTATCACTTCCAATCTCCCCATTTCCCACCAAGGCCCCTGTTCAGCATAGCAGGTGAAGCCGCCTGGGCGAGGTACTGGTCATTCTCCACAGTTGTATCCCCCGACCCAGAGCCTGACGCTCCAGGACACTGCCCTTGAGGCGGTAGAGGTGGGATCCCTCGCTGGAGGGTAAACAGATTAAGAAAGCCTCACATGACACATTGAATTAATTAATGTTTTGTTTCTTTGTTCGTTCGTTCGTTCGTTCGTTCGTTCGTTCGTTCGTTCAAGTATCGCATGAAAGTGGCTGGACACACACTATCAGATCAAAATTATCTGAACACCTACCTCAAACTAACGACAGAGTTTGCTGGTAACATACTCTCGTCGTCGTCGTCGTCGTCGTCGTTGTTGTTGTTGTTTACAATTTGGAACAGAATGGCGACCTCACTACAAGAGAAAGATTTTGTGTATTTGCTAAAAAAAAAGGCGCTGTTGTAACAGTGCAGAGACATAAGAACTGTTCGGTGCAACAGTTCCAATCCACTGGATGTTTGTGCCTCAGGAATGCCGTCCTACCAGAATGCAGGATAAACAATGTCGGAATCATCGCCGATGCTTCTCTGGCCTCCGCGATCACCTGATTTAACACCCCGCAATTTTCTTTTGTTGGGATATGTCAAGGACATTGTGTATGTTCCCTAATTACCACAACAAGTAGACGATTATTTTTTTGGCTACTTGCTTTACGTCGCACCGACACACATAGCTCTTATGGCGACGATGGGATTGGAAAGGCCTAGGAGTTGGAAAGAAGCGGCCGTGGCCTTAATTAAGGTACAGCCCCAGCATTTGCCTGGTGTGAAAATGGGAAACCACGGAAAACCATCTTCAGGGCTGCCGACAGTGGGATTCGAACCCACTATCTCCCGGATGCAAGCTCACAGCCGAGCGCTCCTAACCACACGGCCAACTCGCCCAGTAGTAGACGATTTCAAGAATCACATTTCTGATACAGCGGAGCGGGTAACCGAGGATATATTGGGGTACGCCTGTGAAGAAATGGACTGCCGTCTGGGAATCTACCGTGTCATTCTGGGTCACTGGCGGCTGCAGCGGCAGTGCTGCCGTGCCAGGCATTATATAAATCATCAAACTTATTCTACAAACGAACATATAACATTCAAATACACCGCCAAATGCATATAATCGATTTTACTTATGACGTGTGGCCTCCGAAGAGACCTGAAGCAGGTCTTTCGAGTTGACGCTATGTGGGCGACCTGCCAGTCTGTGAGGATGAGGCCCTACATGTAATGAATTCTAATGATGAAGAGGGCACACACACCCAGCCCCCGAGCCATCGGAATTAACCAATAAACGTTAACATCCCCCACCTGGCCAAGAATCGAGCACGGGACCTAATGGACCAAAGACCTGCACGCTAACCATTCAGCGATGGAGACTTCAATTTATTGGAGTTCTATGAACTGTGCCAAGTTTTCCTTGACACGGCTGGAGCCTTCTTTAAGCCGACAGGATATCAGTGGAAGAAACCTGTATGTGACCGTGGCCATAAGAGGGCCATTCATGCCATTCTTAATAGTAATAATAATAATAATAATAATAATAATAATAATAATAATAATAATAATAATAATAATAATAATAATAATAATAATACCGAGTGTGTGGCTGCGCGGATTGCGTCACGTAGCTGTCAGCTTGCATTCGAGAGATAGCCTAGTGGGTTTGAACCCCACTGTTGGCAGCCCTGAAATCGTTTTCCATGGTTTTCAATTTTCACACAAGGCAAATGGTGGCACTGTACCTTAATTAAGGCCACGGCCGCTTCCTTCCCACTCCTAGCCCTTTTCTATCCCATCATCGCCAAAAGATCTATCTATGTCGGTGTAACCTGAAGCAAATTGTAAAAAAAAAAAAAAAAAAAAGTATTAGTCTTAACGTTCCATTAAGTACATTGTTATGCTTTTCGCAGATGCGCCAAGGTGTCGGAAGTTTGTCCCACAGGAGTTCTTTTACGTGCCAGTAAACACACCGATAAGAGCCTGATGTATTTGAGCACCTTCAGATAGCACCGAAGTGAGAAAGGATCGAACCTGCCAAGTTGAGCTGAGAAGGTCAGGACTCTACCACCTGAGCTATCCAGTCCGGTGTACCATTCTTCAGGTAGCCAGTCAGACCACCCACCGGGCTTTCAATCTTCGCAGAGCAATTCATTAAAGTTAATTTAATTATGTCCTACTAGTACAGAGTTAACTGTAAATAGCTTCACGGAATGAATACACAGATTATTTCCTTACTGCTCCATTCACTGGTTTAGTTTGCGGGTTGAAATTAAATGACGTATAGCTTTTATGCCGGGAGTGTCCGAGGACAAGTTCCGCTCGCCAGATGCAGGTCTTTGAATATGACGCCCGTAGATGTCCTGCGCGTCGTGATGAGGATAAAATGATGATGAAGGCGATGCATACACCGAGCCCCCTTGCCAGCGGAATTAACCAGTTATGTTTAAAATTCCCGACCCTGCCGGGACACTTGTGACGTAAGGCCAGCACGCTAACCATTTAGCCATGAAGCCGGACGCTATTCAGGGTTGAACGCGTGTAATGAGTTCCTTAGGGTCCACTGAATTACTATGAATAGTGTTAGTGGTTTACTAAGTAAACCTTCTTCAGTACTGTCGTATGAAGGCTTTATTGATTACTGTAGAATTTTGTTTTGATATTCAGATGGTCTAGTATCAAAATCTGCCAAACATTTTACCGGTGTTAGGTAACAACATGGATATTTGAAAATATTGTAGCATGCTTCAATTTAACTTACAAGTTATGCTTTTCAATAGGCCTATTTCAGAAAAGACGAAGAAACACATCTCTTTACAGTACGACAAAATACCTCATCTATCCTTGAAAAAGAAATGTGGCAGAGTATACAGGATGAACACACGCCCCGTTATTTTGTGTTTTCCCGACCGTCCCGTTGGTTTTTCATTTTATCGCTTTTTCCAAACTCTTTCTTTCTTTCTTTCTTAATCCGTTTACCCAAAAAGGGGTTGTTTTTCTCTCGGACTCAGCGAGGGTGCCCAACTCTACCGCCTCAAGGGCATTGTCCTGGAGCGTGAGACATCCAGACGGCTTCACCTGCTGTGCTGAATAGGGACGTTGTGGGCGGATGGGAAGGAAAAGGGAAGGAAGCGGTATTTGCCTGGATGACAAGTGGGAAACCACTTCGACGATGGCTGACTTGGGAATCGAACCCACTCTGCTCAGTTGACTTCCCGAGGCTGAGCAGACCCCGTTGCAGTTCTCGTACCACTTTTAAAATCTCGTGGCAGAGCCGGGAATTGAAACGGGGTCTGGGTATTTTTACCTTCATTGATAAAAAATTGTTGGTGGTGATTATTGTTTTAAGAGGAAGTACAGATAACAACAATTCTATATTAATACTAATCAAAGGAAAAAATGGAAGGGGTCCAACACTTCGAAAAAATGAAAGTATTGGGGAAATCAAGACACGACCTATGAAAGACTTCCCAGACCCCCATACGTAATACCGTCGGGGTCGGAGAAGAACAAGAGTGGACCAAGGGAGGTCGGAAGGACAGATGAAAGTGAGGAGTCTGGCACAATTAAGTGGAAGCAATGCCAGGAATCATCTTAGGGCCCCGTGGTCGCCAAACCACCCTCTCAAGTTCAGAGCCCATGCGGCGCCTTTTAGTAGCATTTTACGACAGGCAGGGAATACCATGGGTGTTGCTCTACCACTCCCATTCATAGAGGATTATTGATTAACTCTTCTTGCTTCGAGGCTGGATATTTGTGCCGTCTTTAGCATTATAATTCAACCTAAGAAGGGCCCCATCCTTGCAGACGTGCAGATCGCCTACAGACCGGCAAATCTACGGAGGCCTTACGTTATTATCATCACATTTACGATTAAAATTCCTCGATTCAGCAAGCGATCGAATCCAGGACGCTGAGGATGAGGACAAAAATGCTGACCTCAGATAGGGAACGGAATAATATTAATAATAATAATAATAATAATCTCTCTTTATTTTTTCTTTCTTTCCTCCTTTCTTTCTTTCTTAATCTGTTTACCCTCCAGGGTCGGCTTTTCCCTCGGACTAAGCGAGGGATTCCACCTCTACCGCCTCAAGGGCAGTGTCCTGGAGCGTGAGACTTTGGGTCGGGGGATAAAACTGGGAAGAAGGACCAGTACCCCGCCCAGGCGGCCCCACCTGCTATACTGAACAGGGGCCTTGTGGTGGGATGGAAAGATTGGAAGGGACAGGCAAGGAAGAGGGAAGGAAGCGGCCATGGCCTTAGGTTAGGTACCATCACTGCGTTTGCCAGGAGGATAAGTGGGAAACCACGGAAAACTACTTCGAGGAGGGCTGAGGTTGAAATTGAACCCACCTCTACTCAGCTGACCTCCCGAGTCTGAGTGGACCCCGTTCCAGCCCTCGTACCACTTTTCAAATTTCGTGGTAGAGCCGGGAATCGAACGCGGGCCTCCTGGGGTGGCAGCCAGTCATGCAAACCACTACACCACAGAGGAGAACATAATAATAATAATAATATAAACAATAATAAATGTTATTATTTTCACCCCGCACTAACTACCTTTGACGGTTTTCGGAGACGCCATGAGCCGGAATTATTTCCCGCCGGAGTTCTTTTACGTGCCAGTAAATTACCGACAAGAGGCTGACGTATTTGAGCACCTTCAAATGCCACCGGACTGAGGCAGGATCGGAACTACGAAGCTGGGGTCAGGAAGCCAGCGCCTCAAACGTCTGAGCCACTCAGCCTGGCAATAATAATAATAATAATAATAATAATAATAATAATAATAATAATAATAATAATAATAATAATAATAATAATAAACAAATAAATAAATAAAGTGATTCGTGAATGGATAAAAGAAACTAAAGGTATAAACATTGGTAGACTTCTTAAAGACAAAATTCACCTTGATTGCTTAGCTTTCGCAGATGGCCTTGCGATCCTTTCGAACAACAGACAAGAAGCAATCCACTCCATAGAAAAATTGCATGAAATAGCCGCAAAAACCGGACTTCAAATTTAATTTGAAAAGACGCAGTTTATGGAAGGAACTAAATCAAGAGTCGATAATCAACCATTAATCACCAAATGTGGAATAATTTCCCAAGTAGACAAATTCAAGTATCTAGGTGAAATTATTCAGCCAGCAGGGTTAAATCAGGAAGCTAACAAAGAAAGAACTGCTAAACTGCAAAGGGCTTACAAAATCACATGGAACAGATACAACAAAAGATGTATACCAAAAAATGCAAAATTACGGCACTACAATACAGTCATCAAACCAGAGGCACTTTATGCATCTGAAACACTGATCATTGGCGGCAGGTCACAAATGAAAAGCACTGAGAAACAAGAGAGGAAAATTCTCAGAAAAATCCTACGACCAAAGTTCGAAAATGGAATTTGGATGAAAAAGAAACCACACGAAAGTTTTCAATTCAGAGAAAAGATCACAGATACCATCAGAAAGAGACGACTAAAATTCTACGGACACCTACACAGAATGGATAACAACAGGCTGACAAAGAAAATTCTAAATCTACCTCTAACCCTGAAAATCTGCAACAATTGGTTAGCAGAAATTCATGAAGATCTACAAGAAATGGGTATTGAGGACGAAACCATTCAAGATAGAATGAAATATAGATGCTTAGTAAACAAACATAAATTTGCAGAGAAACCAATAAGAAAAAATACAGGCTGGACAGAAACATGCAGAAAGGAATACAGTGAAAAAATGAAGAGATATTGCGAAGAAAAGAAGAAGAAACATTGTGCAAAATAAGTTCAAACGCCCTCCACAGTTGGGCACAGCGAATCAAAAAAGTAGAAAATACTCGGTCCGCTAAGAACTACAGAATTCTGGAAATCAAAAAGTAATGATGAGATACATCGAAACGTAGAAAACAAAATAGAAACAATGCAAAAGGTGCGATTGATATTTGTTGGACATTTATGCAGAACGTTTAACCAGACAGATCTTCAAATACCTTTGCAACAAGAAGTCAACAACAACTTCGACTCATGAAGATAAGAAAATTTTGGAAAGAACAATATAGAAAAAAGAACCAAGAGAGAGATTTTTAGCACATAACTGAAAAAAATGGAAGGATTCGAAAGTCGGAAGGGGAAGAAAACAGGCTCAAAATGGTCCGAGAAGAGGAAGAGGAGACATAGTGAGGAGATGAAGGAGTATTGATGGAAGAAGAAGGAAGAAGAAAGGATGGAGCGTTGAAATTGGCATGTAGTCCATAGAAGACCATTCTTCTTCTTCTTCTTCTTCTGCTTCTTCTTCTTCTTCTTCTTCTTCTTCTTCTACTACTTCTTCTTTATCAGTTTACCCTCCAGAGTAGGTTTTTCCCTTGGACTCAGCGAGGGATCCCACCTCTACTGCCTCAAGGGCAGTGTCCTGGAGCTTCAGACTTTCAGTCGGGGGATACAACTGGGGAGGATGGCCAGTACCTCACCCAGGCGGCCTCACGTGCTATGCTGAACTGGGGCCTTGTGGGGGGATGGGAAGATTTTAACTGATAGACAAGGAAAAGGGAAGGAAGCGACCGTGGCTTTAAGTTAGGTACCATCCCGGCGTTTGCCTTGAGGAGAAGTGGGAAACCACGGAAAACCACTTCCAGGATGGCTGAGGTGGGAATCGAACCCACCTCTACTCAGTTGACCTCCCTAGGCTGAGTGGACCCCATTCCAGCTCTCGTACCACTTTTCAAATTTCGTGGCAAAGCCGGGAATCGAACCCGAGCCTCCGAGGGTGGCAGCTAATCACACTAACCATTACATCACAGAGGTGGACCCATAGAAGATCCTAAAGGTGAAAATAATAATAATAAAATAATGATAATAATAATAATAATCATCATCATAATAATAAGAGGAATAAAAAGAGCAAAAAGAATACTCTAGTATGGTGCGACGAAGGTGCGCGGTGTCTTCTCTGTTCGTGTAAAAAAACAAACAATGAAAATGACGTACTTTTTAGTGGAGGATAGTGTGAGTTTTTGTGAGTTACAGAAATGTTCGGGACAACATAAACATCCACAACACGAGCTGAGGAAATTAATCATTGACGATTAAAGTCCTACGATACGGTCGGGAAATGAACCCGCGACTCTGAAGCAGGAAGAGCAATACGTTGACCAGTCAGCCACGGAGGTATAAATGATAAGGAGCAGAAGAAGCAGAAGAAGGGGAAGAAGGTGTTCATATTTGACTGAATTTTAACAGTATCCCATAGATATTTCCTAGCAGTGGGAATATAAACAACACATAGTATCGAATAAAGAACCTGAAAACAATAACAAACAAAATCAAAATAAAAGATCGCGCAGTACCTCTGTAACATGACTTAAAAAGGTTGCTGTTTACTGCAAAAACAATAGGGCGGATGTTCAAAACTGACGTAATATAAATTGTAGAGGGATTGACTCATCCATCCCGTGTACTGTGCGAGGCTAAAAGTGCGAGTGTGATTAACGCTTTAGAAAGAAAAGGGGGACTGAACCAACATAAAAGATGTAAGGAATCCGCCCGCAGAGCGCGCCACGCGGCCAACGGTGGAGCTAACAAGATTACAAATAACAGAACACGATCGCTGCTGGGAGCGCTTAGTTAACGTTCAGAGGTCTTCTAGTGAGGCTTCTTTCCACGGAGCTCATACACACAGACAGATCACAGCGGGACTTTCGTCAAGTGAGGCCAAACCGCGAACACTTTCGCTACTTCAAACGAGTAGTAGAATATTCTGTTTACAGTACTTAAAGACAATCAATAGAAATAAAATTAAACGAAGTTACTTAAAATGCTAGTTAGAATATTAACAACACCGGTGATTTCTAACGATACACGTGGTTTGCCTCCAGCGGTTTCTTGAGAAGTGAAGGAAAACAGCGGACTTCTTCGTGTGACCAAATTTTCCATTATATATGCCCCTTGTAATACGAAGCGAGAGCAATAATTTGTTTTCAATTTAAAGATATTTTTGAACAATTTAAAGAACATTTTTATACTTTCTTATTTTGTGACTTAATTTATTATAAACTTGCGTGTGGTAATTTTGCGCTTCCGCAAAATATAATCTTAGAGAAATCGTATTATATTTCGTAAATATCTGCGAAATAAAATCAGAACAATGACGAGCGCATTGTTGGGAAAATCCGGTGCGAATAAGACTGGGGACCAGGAATTATTGACAAGTAAGATAAAATCTAACGGTGGTGAGGATGAAGCAAGAGCATTTTTGACATTCGCGTCTGGCGGTTGTGATGAGAGTAGCACTGAACAGGGGCTATGTCAAAGAAGGCGCCGGGTGACCGGAGGTCAGCTTGGAGCTCTCTCTGTGCTGTTGTTGGTGCTGGTGGGGGCCTCCCTGGCCATAACCATCACCTGTTTGGAACTCTACCACCAGCGGGAGGTCGCACACCTACAGTCTAGTCTAGCGGCACTGCGGAGGGATGTAGACACCCTCAAACACCGGGTACAAGAACAGGACCTCTTCAACGAACTCAGAGCCTTCGAAGAAGCGGTGAGTACCATATATTAAAAAAAAAACCAGATTTGGAACCCATGATATTGAAGTAAACATTGTCTTTGTGTCTGAGTAATGATAATAGTTAATTTTCAAGACTTACATGATGTCAGCAGGGAAGAAACCTTAGGACAGGGATGGGGAACCTATGACACGCGAACACGACTTCTGTGGTACCTCACACATGCATACTAACATAATTTATTATTTTTAATATGTAATAAATGCGTTGGAAAACTAGCAGCATACGGTATCTTAATATTACACTTTAATAAAGAAGTGTGTGTCAAATAATTCTATGTTTTTTTTTTTTTTTTTTTTACAAATTTTTCTAGATTAAAGCAAACCTGTTTTTTTTTAATGTGTGATGTTTGCAAAATAAAATTATGAAACATTCAGTCGAATGCAACGAAGTCAGATTAGGGGTTTCATGATGATTTTAAAGGAAAATAACCGATGGCACCCTAGTCAGTAAAAAGTACAACGTAAGACCTTACTTGACACGCTAGTTGGTAAAGATTTGCCATCCCTGCCTTAAGGAACTAAATGTCAAGTCGAGAATACAACACTGGAATAGGTAGACGATTTCTTGTATTTAACATGGGTATTCTCCCAGGAAGGGAGTAGACTCTATACTAAAGAAACTTGGAATCTAGGTGCAGAAAAGCTAATGCAGTGAGTTCGCAATTGCGATCAACAGTATTCTATAAGGAAGAAGTCAGCTGTCGCACAAGAGTATAGTAAGGTCTCTCTACGTTTTAAGTTAGATTATATAGATATACTTACAGTAGTGAAATGAATTAAGTTGCATTTCTAATGGGATCATTACCTTAGTTAAGTTTGCATTTTTTGTTCATAACATATCATGATCATATTTTTTATATTATGGTTAAGTGTAAGAGACGGCCAGGAGTCCTAACTTCACCATTCATAAGGACATTAAATAATAATAATAATAATAATAATAATAATAATAATAATAATAATAATAATAATAATAATAATGACAAGCCTGACCTTTTATGCCTCTTGAGATTTAACGTCCCCCAATTTAATAAATGCACAATTTTCATAATTTAAAAAAAGTCAGAACAACCGCTCACTAAAATTCCCCACTCCACAAATGTGTAGTTCAGAAAAATAATTCTTTATAGACTTCTGTGCACCTCTAGGCCTGTTTCTAAAACAATTCACCATCTCCGTGAAAACTCTCGAAATAACTTGAAATGGTGACTTGAACCACAACATGTAGTATTTTTCAAACCTTGTACACCCTATGCCATAAATATAATCATGAGTGTCAGAACTAGCACGAATAATAATAGTTTCGATACGAATTTACGTTTTTTATTTTTCATTTTACTATTTTTTGTAAAGATTGAATTAGATTAGATATGAAATACTGTTTCTGTCTCATTTTAAATATAATATTAGCATAGTTTAGATATTAGGTTATTACACTAATCTGAAACTCGTTGACAAATCTACACATGTAAACAATTGCTACTGTAATTGGGATTAGGAGTCTAAATAAACAAATATGGGACCGGGTATTGTCCGATTATAGAGACTTATCGGATTACTTGATGTTCAATGAAAAAGCAGAGTTATTTCAATGATAGCGGTTAATATATTAAAAATAACGTGAACGATACTGTGTACTGCTAAGAGTGCATACTACAAGAAGAAAAAGGTTATTCAAAGAACAGCAATTTATAGGTAACCACCATTAATTTCTGAAAAGTAAAATCGTTAATTTTTTTTCGCTTTTAAAGTTTTTAGAACTTTCTGACAATGAAAATATCACGTGATAGGGGCTTGTTGTGTCGAACTGACGAAGTATCAGACTATAGGCACACCACTGTATATTTATATCGGTCTATTTTCTGACCGTCTTTACTATAAGGGAGTGAAAGCTGTGTGAACTCAGGATATCTTATTCATAACTTGGAGGTAACAGACAGAGAGGCAACGAGGTAGATTACTGGTACAAACAGGAAGAAACAATGGCAGGAGGCTACTTGGATTCAGGTAATAACGCCAATTTAGGGATGAACTCAGTGGATGAGCATATAAACGATCTTCGGTGGTTAGGTCGTTTGGGGCGAGTGGAGCAGGATAGGTTACCGACAAGAATAATGGACTCAGCCATGGAGGTAAGAGAAGTAGAAGGAGACCAAGCCGACGATTGTTACTCTAAGATTTTTTTGATGATTTGATAATAAGAAGATTTGAACTAAACGAGACCATAGAGTTATTTGCAATTAGATGATTGTGGAGACGTTTAGTTATTTCACAGAGATTTGCAGACTGAACGCTGAAAAGCATAACAGTGCATAATGAAGATGTATGTATGTGTGTGTATGCCTATCTGTCAATGGAAGTTAAAATTAAAATCCGCAAAAGCCCAGTCAATATGATAGCGAAGTTGAGAACGTTAAATAATAGTTACGTATTTAGGGAGTATTGTGTTGTCCAGCCCCTTGGTTGAAATGTTAGCTTAGTGGCCTTCGTTTCAGAGATTCTCGTTCGAATCCCAGCCGGCCCAAGGATTTCTAAAGTGCGGGAGCTAGTTTATGATAGTCTTAAAACACATCTTTATTTTCCTATAATAACAAACTATCACAGAAACACACAACAGTGAATATATCCGTCCGTATAGGGGTGATGTCAGGTGGGGCATCCAGGCGCTTAATCCACATACATAAGTGCCGATCTCAGGTAACTGTGAGAAAGGAGAAGTGTATTTTGTTAAAATTATGGTCGCTTTCGAGCATGTAGAATGTGCCACGAGGTAAAGTGACACGGTCGATATGCCACTCTTGCACAGAGCGAGCTGCGGTAATTGTAGAGCAGTCCCTAATGAACGCACAGAGTTGGTTATTAAACATCATCTTCCTTGCCAATCCCTTGAGCAGTTAAAAGAAATGATATACTGCTTCATAAATACCTTGACTGCTACTGAATATGGATTTTATAAAGCGGTTTTAATATTATACCACGTAACAGTGAGAAACAACGCGAGTGTTAAGTTACCTTTGTTAAAGTCGAGAAAGTACTTTAAACTCTGAAACTGTATTGTGTTCTTTGGGTCATCAGTCCATAGTCTACCGAGAAAACCAGGCGAGTTGGTCGTGCGATTAGGGGTGCGAGGCTGTGAGCTTGCATACGAGAGATAGTGGGTTCGAACCCCACTGTCGGCAGCCCTGAAGATGGTTTTCCGTGGTTTCCCATTTTCACACTAGGCAAATGCTGGGACTGTATCTTAATTAAGGCCACGGACGATTCCTTCCCATTCCTAGGCCTTTCCTATCCCATCGTCGCCATAAGACATATCTGTGTCGGTGCGACGTAAAGCAAATAGCAAAAAAAAAAATATATATATACCGAAAAAGTTGGCGCAGTAAGAAGATAGTGGGTTTGAACCCCACTGTCGGCAGCCCTGAAGATGATTTTCCGTGGTTTATCATTTTCATACTAGGTAAATGCTTTAGTCCACTACCGCTTCTTTCCCAGTCCTGCCCCATCGTCTCAATGAGACGTGCTTGTGCCGATGGGACATAAAAGAAATGGCAACAAAGTTGTACCTACCATTTTTCCCTTTTCGAAAATCAAATGGTCATAAATATGTTTCTCTGTCACGGCCAACCATCAACAGCTGGTAATATCAGATGACAGCCAGCCATAAGACATAGTCTGCACGGTTGCTAGGTAACACTGTCTGGCCATCCGTCCCTACCTTACATCGCAGCCTGCACGGTTGCTAGGTTACACACACTTTGTGACGGTAATTTCGTAACGTAAATGTATTTACTTGATCTTATCCAGTGCTAAATTTTTAATTTCTCCGTAAGTACTACATCTTACATCTCATCTTGTCTGTTTGTCACATTTGTGCCTACTGTTTCTTATCAGCTACACGTTTGTCAAAAACTAACTAAACAGTGCTCGTGTCACCAACTGTCTTCTTCTTCTTTCTTTCCTGTCAAACATCGCCAAATCGTTCTCTCTCTCTCTCTCTACCTCGTTTGACTACTTCATTTGTGATCCAATCAATCAATCAATCAATCAATCAATCAATCAATCAATAGGTCAGTCACTACTAATATGTATTTAGGGCTGTCGCTTAGGTGCACAGGTGCTCCCTTGTTGAATTATTCCGATCTCTAATTTATTTCCTATAAAGAATATATGCCCCAATTTGTCCTCTTGTCTTCCACCTTTATCTTCAAATTATGATCTTCCTACGTTTAAAACCTACACTGCTAACGTCATTCCAAGCTACCTCTTCACTGACAGCTCAGAACATGCAACCTAGTCAAGTATTTCATCTCCTTACTCCCAAGTCTTCCCAGCCCAAAGTTAGCAACATTTTCGTAACACTACTCGTTTGTCGGAAATCACCCAGAACAAGTCGTCCTCTTTCGCTTTGGATCTTCTCAATTCTCGAATCGAGTGATCACGGTAAGGATCCCATACAGTGGAACCATACTCCCACCTTTAGAATTCTGCAGTAGTTGCAAAAGCTTCTATGTTCTTTCTTTCTGCATTACTTGTTGTCCTGGTTTTTTCTTCTTCTTCTTAATCTGTTTTACCCACCAGGGTTGGTTTTTTCCCTCGGATTCAGCGAGAGATCCCACCTTTACCACCACAAGGGCAGTGTCCTGGAGCTTCAGACTGTGGGTCGGGGGATACAACTGCTCTGCTGAACAGGGGCCTTGCGGGGGATGGGAAGATTGGAAGAGGAAAAAAAACGGCCATGGCCTTAAGTTAGGTATCATCCCGGCATTTGCCTCGAGGAGAAGTGAGAAACCACGGAGAGCCACTTCCAGGATGGCTGAGGTGGGAATAGAACCCACCTCTACTCAGTTGACCTCCCGAAGCTGAGTGGACCCCGTTCCACCCCTCGTACCACTTTTCAAGTTTCGTGGCAAAGCCGGGAATCGAACCCAGGCCTCCGGGGGTGGCAGCTAATCACAGTAACTACTACACCACAGAGGCGGACGTCCTGGTTTCTTTTGCGTGCAATTTCACGCTCCTCACACACAAGTCTTCAAAAATAGACTTATATGCATATCTAAACTGTTTTCTGACGAAATATCTTCCATGGTTGTCCTAGTCTGTATTTTATGTCCTATCTATTTCTGCCGTCATTAGTTATCATACCACCCAAGATTTATTTTTATCTTGCACCTCTCCAAGTTTGAGTCCATGCCACTCAGAAATTTCCCCAGATCTTCTGTAAACTCAGATAACAACAACAATATCACCGGCAAATTTGATTACCTCTCCTTGAACTGTGATTTTTGTTCCAAATTCCTTTTTAAATTCGTTCATAAACATTACAACGAGGGGTGACAAGCTACAACCCCGCCTCATCCCTGTCTTAATAGCTACTTCTTGTTCATAGCCCTCGACTCTCTCTCTCAATAAATGCAAACTGAATTTTGTTTCGATTGTATGTAGATAACGAAATTGTATTTGGAAGGAAAATTAATACTGCGAGAGTTTAATAATCTGGAGTTCAAAATACTTATAATAGAGTGTATTTTTCATAGGTTGTCCTCGGACACTTCCGGAACTAGTAAAAGCCATAAGTTACGCCATTTCATTTCATCATAGATATATTTTGTAAACACGTCTTAGGGTGCGTGGTAGTCGAGTGAGATTTTCAGCGGTTTCTCACCAACGTACGCATGGAGGTTTTTGAAATGGAAAGTGACATCCTTACCGTTCGGTCTGGTGACCGCAATCACAATATCAGCAGGCACGTAAAAGCTCGCTTCGACTATAAATTCCGCTATGGACTGTAAGGTTCTTAACGACCCTTGAGCTACATTTGTGGATGTATTTTACTGAGCATCAAACACTTTATTCGTATACAAGCTGATTCGAGGGTTACGCAGAAACTGAAGTAGCCTACAGAGAGACCGAAGGGTAACGGTAATGCTTCAGGACAAGCCTCGCAGAATTAAAATTCAATGAAGTGTCAGTTCTGATTTGTTAGGAAATTCCCGGTCGCCTTTACCCCAACAACCAACCTGGTAGCGCACTGATCTTTGTTGTAAACTGAGTGAACTTCTAGAGCAGAAGTAGAAATCGAACCCACATCCTTCCGGGTGGACCGAGCACACCTTTACCGCAGCCCCTAAATGACATCACTTTCCAAGCTTTGTGATTAGAATTGAAGAGCTATCTGACGGTGAAATAGCGGCCCCGGTCTAGAAAGCCAAGAACAACTGCCGAGAGGATTCGTTGTGCTGACCACACGACACCTCGTAATCTGCAGGCCATGGGGTTTGGTTTGGTTTGGTTTGGTTTGGTTATCTATGACCGAGTTTTGTGGTGTTACAGAAGAATGCTGAGGGTAAGATGGATTGATCGAATCACGAATGAAGAGTCCGGTTCCTTGATTGAATGGTTAGCGAAGCGCTCTTCCGTCCAGAGGGGCCCGGGTTCGATTCTCAGCTGGGTCGGAGATTTTAACCTTAAATGGTTCATTCCATTAGCTCGGGGACTGTGTTGAAATGTATGCCTACCCTTAATTCCGGTTTTGTGTAAGGGGTCGGGGGTAAGGCGAGATAAATTTTGATTACGTATTCTTACGGCCGAATGCCCTTCCTGACGCCTACCTCAGTTAAGGAGCTAATGAAGATGAAATGAATGATGGGAAATGAAATTGGATGAGGAGGTGGAAGGAATCAGCAGCGGCCTATGAATAGGAACTGTCCCGGCATTTGCCGGGAAGTAAAACCACAGAAAAACCATTCTGAGGACAGCCGACGGTGGAATTCGAATCCACACGACTTCCTAATGCAAAGCTTAGCTCCATTGATGTAGCGCGTGAACACGCGCGGCCACCTCCCTCGGTGAATCACGAATGAACCGATACGGAATCGAACTGGTAAGAGGAGAACTGTTTGGCTAGGCCGCCTCTGTGGTTCGATTCCCGGCTCTGTCATGAAATTTGAAATGTGGTACGAGGGCTGGGACGGAGTCCACTCAGACTCCGAAGGTCAACAGAGTAGCGGGGGAGGGGGTTCGATTCCCACCTCAGCCACCCTCCAAGTGGTTTTCGATGGTTTCCCACTTCTCTTCCAGGCAAATGCCTGGATTGTATCTGACTTAAGGCCACGGCCGTTTCATTCCCTCTTCCTTGTCTATCCCTTCCAACCCCCCCCCCCAAAAACCCTGTTCGGCAAAGCAGGTGAGGCCACCTGGGTGAGGTATTGGTCCTCCTTCTCAGTTGTATACCCCGACCCAAAGTATCACGCTCTAGAACACTGTCCTTCAGGCGGGATTCTTGGAGGGTAAACGGATTAAGAAAGAAAGGAAGAAAGAAGAAATATGGGATACATCCTCAGACACCCATGACTTGTTCAGTTAGTTTTGGAATGAAGTGTAAGTGGTAAGAACGGTAGGGGTTGACCAAGGTATGAATATGAAAAACAGTTCAGAGTAGATGTGGATCTAGTAGGCTAGCAAAGGATAGGGTGGCATGGAGCGCTGCATCAAACAAGTCTATGGACTGATGTTCCAAGCAACAACACTACCCACTATTGTGTCTGGGATGTTTCCGGCAATAGTCAACATTGGAATCCTTTTAGTCTAGAAGCATCAAGTGTCAAACAGGTTTGTGGTCGACCGGAAATATGACGTGAACAGTGGGTGGTATCACACAACCCTCTAACAACATTCTTGCACAGCAGGGGGAGAGTGTGTTTGCTAAAACTACGTTATAATGCCAATATCTGTCCAGTTAATGAAGGGTGCACAGTTATCTGACAGAGTGAAAGTTGCATTATTGTCCGTTTCCACTTTGTGGCCAAGCAGGTAGAGATAAGACCCCTCCCTCCCAATTTGAAGAGAAAGGACAGCATCCTTTTTAGTGCTGGGGAAAGTCCTACCTGACCAAGAAACACGAACCTTTTAAATACTTTCGAATTTTTTTCACAGAATGTACCCTTCTGTACCGACCTGTCGAGCTCACCCTGTTGTTTTGGGAGACAGATGCATTCACATAGAAGAACGAGTCTTCTTGAAATCAACTTTGTATCGAGATACAGTGAAGCGTGCTTGTTTGTATTCGGGGGACAGTGGCTTCGAGTCCCATTATTGGCAGCGCTGAAGGTGGTTTTCCGTGGTTTCTCGTTTTTACTACAGGTGAAAGTCAGTGTCCGTGCGACGTAAAACAAATAGCTAAAAAGAAAACGTATTTATTGCATCAGCTAGCAAAACTACTGGATCGTAGTACAGGTCGTTTTTATAATAAAACAACACGATGCTTCGGTTGACAATTTTTTGCTGGTGTTACTAGTTGCACCGACTCAGTTCTTTTTTTTTTTTTTTTGCGACGTTCCGATAGGAAATAACTAGGACTGGGAAGGAAGCTCCCGGGGTCGTAATTAAGGTATAGCCCCAGCTTTTTCCTGGTGTGAAAATGAGAAACAATTGTAAATGTTCTTAAGGGCTGCCGACAGTGGGGTTCGAACCCACTATCTCCCGAATGCAAGCTCACAGATGTGTGATCACAAGTGCTCAGCCAACTCGCTCGTTAAAAGGCAATTAAGATCCGGCAGAAGTAAGAAGTATTAGGCTGACAGGAAACAATTTTTTTAATTCGCTAAAGTGGTTCAATGAAGGCCATAAAATGTAAATATATTATAATAATAATGTTATTGGCTTTATGCCCCACTAACACCCGTAGCGTAACTCTTCACGTTATTACCTGTGATACTCGAAGGTCCGGTTTCGATTTCTGATATTGTCAGATATTTAAGAATGACAGGAGGGCTTGTATTGGATAGTGAGAGAAAGTGTTAAGATTGACAGGGTAGCGAGCGTGCCTTTAATTAAGGTACAGTCCCAACATTTGCCTGCTGAGAATATTTGAAACCACGGAAAACCATTTTCAGGGCTGCCGACAGTGGGATTCGAACCCACTATCTCCCGAATGCGAGCTCGCAGCCATTCAAGAAAATACTAGGTTAACAATTGAGGAGGAGTCCACCACCTGGACGACAGCCCTTAATGCAGATCAGTGGTTATTGATGATGATCCCTAAACATAAAAAATGTCACCCTACGTACATTTTTATATGTAACTAACATTTGCACCCATTCTTCGCACGGGAATTTGTAGTGGATTGTATGTTCCCTTCAGGTAGCTGAACAAAGAGAATGAGGACGATTTCCGAATTTATTGTACAGTACAGTTCCTGGTCCGAAGTTGTGCGAAATTCTCCGTGGTTCTCAGGTTGTATATTGAATCTCTGACCCCTGGCGTGGCGCTCTGACGTTGGTAATACCTCCCTTAATATGCATATCAAAGCCTGCTCCTGGATGAGTAGACTCTAAATATAAAGTTTGGTCAAGATAAAACCAATAGTGTAAGAAAAAATTGAAAAGAAACCTCTTATAGTTTTCCTATAAATCCCCAGTCTCTTCAGTGATTTTTAAATGTTATGCATATCGAAGCATGCTCCTGGATGAGTAGACTTCAAATACGAAGTGTGGTTGGCATATAATCAATAGTATACGAGAAAAGTGAAGAAAAGTTCTCTTCTAGTCTGCCTATAAATCTCCAGTCTGTTCAGTGATTTTTAAATTATGTACATATCGAAAACTGCTCCTGGATGGGTAGACTCTGAATATGAAGCTTGGTTGAGATCTGCTCAGCCGCCTATCCGTGATGATGGATCAAACAGACACCAACGCTAAAAACTACTGATATGATCTCGAGTTGACCTAAAACGGATAAATATATGGCGAAACAAATGACATTACAGACAGCGGACCCCCCACAATTTCATTTATAAGATATAAAATATACTAGCTTCCTTCTGTCACCAAAACATTCCATAATTTAGTAATTCAGTGTAATTGAAAAAATCCTATTGCCATAATGTAGGGTTGAAATTGTATTATGTACTTAACTGATGTCATTCCTCTGTGCTTGCGTGACTAGAACCACTACACTCATACTGCTTCCTCTTTATTTGCCGAGTTAGACTCAAATCAGTTTTTTCTTGTAAAATATCGTTCTTTGTGGACATAATACGCTTTGCAATGATACTCCTCACTTGGTATCCACAAGGCCCAGTGACCAGTGTGGTCATGAGACGAAGAACTCATTCTCATCAAGAAGCTAAACATACCAAGAGCAAGGCATTTGTATTCATGGGACGTATTTCTCCGCATTGAGAACCTGCAGTAAAACGCATTGAAACAGGTTGCTTGTTCATGCCAAAATGTTGAGTTCTCTTACAATGAACGAGTCAATTAATCTGGAACATTTTGGTTGTTGCAAGACTGGAAATTCACTCTGCTGGCATAACGTCAGACAGGCTTCAAACTCATGAATAAAGTATTCTATTCTCTGTTATAAAACTTAACGGCGTATGCAACCTTGAATGCCTCTGTATCGCCGCCTACAGTAAAAAAAAAAAAATAATAATAATAATGCTGAACCCCTACGTCTAGAAGACTGAGTCATTCTTGCGAGTGGCTGTCTAGAGCAGGCATCATCAATTTTATTTCATCAAGGTCAGGTAGGTTGAGATTCACAGGAGTTTATCGTCTCATTTCAGTTTTATATTTATATCAATTGCTACAATGAAGTAGATAATAATGTTATGTTCCACTAACTACTTTTGAAGGTTTTCGGAGACGCCGAGGAACCGGAATTTTGCCCCGCAGGAGTTCTTTTACGTGCCAGTAAATCTACCGACACGAGGCCGACGTACTTAAGCACCTTCAAATACCACCGGACTGAGCCAAGTTGGGGTCAGAAGTCCAGCGCCTGAACCGTCCGAGCCACTCAGAGTTGTATCAGTAAATCGTTCTACCGAGCCGAACAAGTGGCTGAGTGGTTTAGGTCACGTAGCAATCAGCTCGCATTCGGGAGATAACGGATTCGAACCCACCGTCGGCAGCCCTCGAGATGGTTTTCCGTGCTTTCCAATTTTCCCACCAGACAGTGGCTTGACCCTTAATCAAGGCCACAGTCACTTCCTTCTCACTCCCAGCCCTTACCCATCCCGTCGTTGCCGTAAGACCTATCTGTGTCGGTGCGACGTAAACCAAATAGCAAAATATACTAAGTAAATCGGTCTATTTAATATTATGCACGTTGGTAAAAGGAAAGGGTCTATTCTGCCCGAAGGCAGATCCGAACCTCCTCCGAGGTGTGCCTGAGCCGGAGTTTACGTACGGTAGGCTGACCAGCTCCTTTCCGCTCCTCCATTCCCCTAACCCCCCTCCCCCCTCGCCAACAGCGCGTGGCAACCCATCCAAATCTTGACCACGCCCAATGTTGCTTAACTTCGGAGATCTCACGGGATCCGGTGTTTCAACACGGCTACGGCCGTTGGCATGCACGTTGGGGTCGCCCATTTTTTACCAGCTCTTTCACATTGTCCGCCTCTGTGCTTTAGTGGTTAGTGTGATTAGCTGTCACCTCTTAAGGCCTGGGTTCGAATCCCGGCTCTGCCACGAAACTTCGAAAGTGGTACGATGGACTGGAACGGGGTCACTCACACTCGGAAGGTCAACTGAGTAGAGGGGGTTCGAATCCCACTTCTCCTCCAGGAAAATGCTCGGATAGTACGTAACTTAAGGCCACGGCTCCTTCCTTCCCTCTTCCTTGCCTGTCCCTACCGATCCTTCCTTCACCATCCTCCCTCCACAAAGCCTCTATTTAGCATAGCAGGTGTGTCCGCCTGGGCGAGGTACTGTCCTCCTCCCCCGTTGTATCCCCTGACATGAAATCTCACGCTCCCGGACAGTACCCTTGAGGCGGTAGAGGTAGGATTCCTCGCTGAGACAGAGGGAAAAACCAACCCTGGAGAGTAATTGGATTAAGAAAGAAAGAAAGAAAGAAAGAAAGAAAGAAAGAAAGAAAGGAAAGAAAGATCTTCCACATTTCTCTTGTCAGTATTGTGGGAAAGAAGTAAAACCTAAGGTCCACACCTTAGTCTCGAATTTGATATGGGGTCGGGGATGAGGTGAGATGAAATGATGTAGCATGTTTTACGGCCGGGTGCCCTTCCTGGCGCCAACCTCAGCTGAGGAGCCAGTGAAGAAGAAATGAATGATGGAGAATAAAATCGGGTAAGGGGGTGGAAGGAATCGACTGTGGTCTATGAATATAAACTCTTCCTGTATTTCCTCGCAAGTGAAAATGTAAAAGTACAGAAAATTATCTTCAGGGCTGCCGACAGGGGGGTTCGAACCCATTAACTCCCGAATGCAAGCTGATAGCTATGTGACCCGAACCGCGCAAGCATTTGCTCGGTGAATAGGAACTACCCCGACATTTGCCTAGAAGTGAATTGAAAAATCACCAAAAACCATTCTCAGGACAGCCGACGATGGGATTAGAACCCCCTTGGTTCCACAACCACAGCGTGACCACTCTCTTCAGTGAATATTTTTTGTTTACAATTTTGCGTTACGTCGCACCGACACAAGTAGGTCTTATGGCAACGATAGGATAGCAAAGGGCTAGGAGTGGGAAGGAAGCGGATGTGGCTTTAATTAAGGTACATTTGCTTGCTGTAAAACTAAGGAACCGTGGGAAAAAATCTTCAAGGCTGGCCTCAGTGAGGTTCGAACCTCCTGTCTCCCGAATGCAAGGAAACAACTATGCGAATCTTACCTCACGGGCAACTCGCTCGGTAGTAAAGAAATGAAACTGATATTAGTCGTATTAAACGTCCACCTCCTTCACCGAATGGTCAGCTTCGAGGCCTTCGTTTTGCCGGGTCAGGGAATTTGGCAGCGTCTGGTTGATTTTCGTGACTCAGAGCACTTGGTGATTTTTTATTGTCCGAACACACCCCTCTCCACATACACACAACAAACCTCACTACCAAATACCACAGAAATACGCCATAATTAATACATTCCTCCAAGGAAGGGCATCCGACCGTAAAACAGGGCTTATAGCTTTCCTATGCTGTTGGTATCGTGATAAAAGTCATGACACCTCCAGTTATACGTGGAATCCGAACTACAGGATCGTTACTCTTCATTTCAAAAACCCCAATACCGGGCGAGTTGGCCGTGCGCGTAGAGGCGCGCGGCTGTGATCTTGCATCCGGCAGATAGTAGGTTCGAATCCCACTATCGGCAGCCCTGAAGATGGTTTTCCGTGGTTTCCCATTTTCACACCAGGAAAATGCTGGGGCTGTACCTTAATTAAGGCCACGGCCGCTTCCTTCCAACTCCTAGGCCTTTCCTATCCCATCGTCGCCATAAGACCTATCTGTGTCGGTGCGACGTAAAGCCCCTAGCAAAAAAAGAAACCAATACTGCACCTTGGCCGGGAGTCGAACTGAGAACGCCGTAATGAGAGTACAGTGGCATTGCCACTCGGCTATTGCGGTACTACCCTGTAGACTGAAATAAATACAGTATTCCGAAAATAGTAAGACGTGGCTATAAGGAGCCAGCCCTCTGGGGAAAGTGCAGTGCGCCGGCCTTTTACCCAGAGATTCCGAGTTCGATTCCCGAAGAATTTTAACCCATTACGGCCAAGTGCTCTATTTCAAAGACAGCGCCTTAGTCCTACTTTTAAAAATAATATCAAGATCTTAATTGGGCGTCTCATTGTTTGAATGATCAGGGATCTGGGTTCTGTTGACGGCAGTAGTGAATACATCTCCCCACACAGGGTAAGGCATCCGGCCATAAGACTAAGCTTTATCCAAACAACGCCGAACCTAAGTAATTCGGAAAAGACTAGGAAGAAGAATAACTAGAAACTATTTCTAGTTTTCAATGCCGAAGCTCTTGAAGGAAAATAAACTACAATTGCCATTGAACGTTGTGGACGAAATTGCAAGACGTCATGGTGCACAAATTAATTGCTGCTTTATTGCAATTGAGAAGATCTGGGCTCAGATTAGTTTTTTGTTGCTCCAAACAATAAGCGTTTCACAGTTTCCGAAGCAGAAACACCGTGGACCGAAGCTGTGCAGATGGAAGTTGTGCACCGTACAGAAACGGTAAAATGTGCGGGGATGGGAAAATGAAGATGTAATGGAGAACTAGGCCTATGTCAAATATTTAGACATCTCTTTGGCAGCAGGGGATAGTGTCAGTGGTTATTTCATTGGAGGGTTCCAGTGATTCTGCGGCAAGTATCCAGTATTCGGGAGATAGTAGGTTCGAACCCCACTGTCGGCAGCCCTGAAGATGGTTTTCCGTGGTTTCCCATTTTCACACCAGGCAAATGCTGGGGCTGTACCTTAATTAAGGGCATCGTCGCCATAAGACCTATCTGTGCCAGTGCGACGTAAAGCAACCAGCAAAAAAAAAAAAAAAAAAAAAAAATTGAGATTGTAGAAGTATTCCCTTCCTCTTTGTGGGTCATAATATTTTCCCTTCACTTAGCTGTCAGCTTGCATTCGGGAGGTAGTGGATTCGAACCCCACTCTAGGCAAACCTGAATATGAATTTCCGTGGTGTCCCATTTTCACACTAGGTTAATGCTGGGGCTGTATCCTAATTAAGGCTACGGTAACTTCCTTCCGACTCCTAGCTCTTCCGTCTGATAAAATCTATCTGTGTCGGGCGACGTAAAGCAAATTGGAAAAAGTCTGTTTTTTCAGACTTTTGTGAATTTTTATTGTACTTTTTCTCATAATGTCTGAGTACTGCCTTGCATTTTACGAGGGCTGTATGCCGCGGTCTATTGCAACAGCTGTTCTCGCAGCAGTAGAACGCTGACAGCCTGTAATAGGTAAGGCGTTGGCCACATGGTTCGTGAACGTATCAACGGAAAATTGTGAGTGGCAAACTCTCCTTGCAGTCAATGAACGTAGATTTTGAAAAGACAATAAGAAAGGAGCCGGTAAGCGTCTCAACGAGCTTGAACACTTTGGTGGACCGAGTCTGTTAATAGCATTCAAATAAAACCACAAAAGACCATTAGACTTTAATTGAATACTCTATAAAGTGTGAGAGCTTCTTGCCGCGGGTCAGCTACCGGGCCGCTCTGTTTCGTCCTGTCTCTCATTGGGCAACCACGACCCCGTGATAAGGCTGTCAGAGGAGCTAATTCTGTCCCGCGGCGACCACAAACGGAAGATTCAATAACATTGACTCTGATAAGCGTGATTCACGGCTGTTTTGACCTAAAATCAACCAGCGGTACTGCTTCTTTACCCTCACAGTCACGAAGAACAAGTGGCCATTTTATATACAAAACAACAGGATTTAATAAAGGTACAAATCCCTTTGAAATGTTTCAAACCTTGGATTGATTCTTCTTCTTCTTCTTCGTCTTCCTCTTCTTCTTCTTCTTCTTCTTCTTCTTCTTCTTCTTCTTCTTCTTCTTCTTAATCTTTTTACCCTCCAGGGTTGGTTTTTTTCTCGGACTCAGCGAGGGATCCCACTTCTACTGCCTCAAAGGTAGTGTCCTGGAGCGTGAGACATTGGGTGGGGGGATGACCAGTACCTCGCCCAGGTGGCCTCACCTGCTATGCTGAACATAGGCCTTCTGGCGGAATGGGAAGATTGGAAGGGTAGACAAGGAAGAGGGAAGGAAGCGGCCATGGCCTTTAGTTAGGTACCATGCCAGCATTTTCCTGGAGAAGTGGGAAACCACGGAAAACCACTTCGAGGATGGCTGAGGTGTGAATCGAACCCACCTCTAATCATTTGATCTCCCGACGCTGAGTGGACCCCGTTCCAGAGCCGGTGTCAGAGCCGGGAATCGAACCCCGGCCTCCGGGGTTGGCAGCTAATCACACGAGCCACTACACCACGGAGGCGGACTCCATTGTTCCTAATTTATTTTATCGTATGTCTATTAGTGCCGGGAAAGTTCGAGGACATGTTCGGCTCACCTGGTGCAGTTCTTTCTACTTGACGTCCATAGGCGAACTGCGCGTCTGCATGTGTGGCGAGATGATGATGATAATGACGTAGGGAGAGGGTGAAACCCGGTGCTGGCACTTAGCCTACTTCTGTCGAATAACACCAAGGGGTCGGCTTTACGTCCCCATCCGACGGACGAATCACCATCAGCAGCGTCATATGCCCTCACTCCACATGAGCACTGCGGAGAAGTCCAGATTTAATTCAAGGTTTTCACACGCAATCTAGTGATTAGAAATTGTATACCTCTACTACCCTGCCGTCTGGCTCCATGACTAAATGGTTAGCATGCTGGCCTTTGGGCTCAGGGGCCCCGGGTTCGATTCTCGGTAGGGTCGGGAATTTCAACCATCATTGGTTAATTCCGCTGGCATGGGGGCTGAGTGAATGTGTTGAAACACACAGAAACAGGACGTACCAGCTTTCAGCACACTTTATGTTTACCATTATTAATGTGCTATGTACAGTCATAGAAAAGAAAAGAGTTCTAATAAGGAAATAGAGCGTTTCCGGATCCATGTTCATATAACATATTTTCTTCTCTTACGTGTAAAAAATGTGCCCTCCAAGTTTGCGCGTACTTTATTGCTACACTCTGTATATGGGTGAAAAAATTAGTAGGCTATATTCATGTTATTACGGGTTGCCTGGCCGAAGCGATAAAGATGTGCTCGGTTCTCCCGAAAGGACGTGGGTTCGAAAGTTGGAAAGTCGAAAAGTTTAAGAAATGAGATATCCACATTCGAAGGTGCACACGGCCCTAAGGTTCACTCAGCCTACACCAAAAATGAGAACCAAGTTAATTCCTGGGGGCAAAGGTGGCCGGGCGAAGAGCTAACCACTCTACCCCACTAAGTGCCGAGGTTACGCATAGAGGAAGCCTTTACCTTCCACCCTTCCAAGGATCTTCATGGTCTGTACGCAGAATGCTTTGCTTTTTTGTATATAGCAATGTCGTTTATTACGTTCCACCATTACGATTCCATTTTAGTCGATTTTAACCGCCTGAGCCAACGGCGGTGGCCGTGTTGAAACACCGAATCCCGTGAGATCTCCGAAGTTAAGCAACATTGGGCGTGGTCAGGAGTTGGATGGGTTGCCACGCGCTGTTGGTGGGGGTAAGGGAATGGAGGAGCAGGAAGGAACAGGCCACCCTACCGCACGCAAACTCCGGCTCAGGAACACCTCTGCGGAGGTTCGGACCTGCCTTCGGGCAGAACACCCTTACCTACCTAACTGCCTGAGGATAATTCTTTTACGCCCGATCAAGTGGTTTACATTAGTCGCCTTCATAAAGAATATGAGAATATGTTTGAAACGTCGACAGTAAGGTCTAACCTGGACGAGGAACGTAATTGCAAAGCATACTTCCAAAGTAGTCCGCCTCTATGGTGTAGTGATTAGTGTGTTTAGCTGCCACCCTGGAGGCCCAGGCTCGATTCCCTGCTCTGCCACGAAATATGAAAAGTGGTATGAGGGCTGGAACGGGGTCCACTCAGGTTTAGGAGGTCAACTGAGTAAAGGGAGGTTCGATTCCCTCCTCAGCCAAACTCGCAGTGGTTTTCCGTGGTTTCCCACTTCTCTTCCAGGCAAATACCGGGATGGTACCTAACTTCCCTCTTCCTTGTCTCTCTTTTCCAAACTTCCCATTCCCCCAGATTCAGCATAGCAGGTGAGGGCGCCTGGGTGATGTACTGGTCCTCCTTCCCAGTTGTATTAGCCTACCCAAAGTCTCACGCTCCAGGACACTAGAGGGGGTAGAGGTGGAATCCCTCGCTGAGTCTGAGGAAAAGACCAACCCTGGAGGGTAAATGGATTAAGAGAGAACCTCCAAAGTATCTTAAATCCATGAAATAACAAACTGCATATATCATGTTTTTTATAAACAAATACAGGTATAATTATAATGTAGTATGATCTTGATCTATATTGCCAATACTGGCACCGACTTACAAAATTTCTCCACCAGCAGAAGTTGGCGATAGCTGCAGTCGCTTAAGTGCGGCCAGTATCCAGTAATCGGGAGATTGTGGGTTCGAGCCCCACTGTCGGCAGCCCTGAAGATGGTTTTCCGTGGTTTCCCATTTTCACACCAGGCAAATGCCGGGGCTGTATCTTAAGGCCATGGCCGCTTCCTTCCAATTCCTAGGTCTTTCCTATCCCATCGTCGCCATAAGACGTATCTCTGTCGGTGCGACGTAAAAAAAAAAAGAGCAGAAGTTGGAGATTAATAGAGAAAAAGAATGTTGTCTTAAAAGAAACTGACCGAGCTCGATAGCTGCAGTCGCTTAAGTGCGGCCAGTATCCAGTATTCGGGAGATAGTAGGTTCGAACCCCACTGTCGGCGGCCCTGAAAATGGTTTTCCGTGGTTTCCCATTTTCACACCAGGCAAATGCTGGGGCTGTACCTTAATTAAGGCCACGGCCGCTTCCTTCCCACTCCTAGCCCTTTCCTGTCCCATCGTCGCCGTAAGACCTACCTGTGTCGGTGCGACGTAAAACAACTAGCAAAAAAAAAAAAAAAAAGAAACTGAAGTTTGATTTCCAATAAAGTATAGAATTTAATATTATAATGTTTACATCATGGTGTCCGACTCGTTGGCCTAACGGTCAGCGTACTGGCCTTCGGTTTAGAAGGTTCCGGGTTCGATTCCCGGCCGGGTGGGGAATTTTAACCTTAATTGGTTAATTGCAGTTGCACGGGGGCTGGGTGTATGTGTTGTCTTAATCATCATTTCATCTTCATCACGACGCGCAGGTCGCCTACGGGAGTCAAATTGAAAGACCTGCACCTGGCGAGCCGAACCCGTCCTGGGATATCCCGGCACTAAAAGCCGTACGACATTTCATTTTTCATCATGGTAATACAATCTTGGTTTCATTAGCGTTGTAAGGCATAGGAACACTAGGAGGCGAACAGTTAGAGAGGAATTGATTAGAACTGGGAAAACGTGCGATGAACTAAAAGACCTGGCTGCAGAACTTACCATTTTGAGAGCTTTCCTGTATGTCCTATGCTTCACGAGAGAAAAAAAAAAAGAATTAGACATTTCATCAAAAGCTGTCGACTCTAGCCGGGATCAGATAGGGATCTTTGAAAACAAAGGGTCAACGACTAATCGACTGCACCTCTGAGATCTACTGTAGTGACTTTTAATATAATCTTATGTTGCCAATTCTCACTTGGTGAAGATGAAATGTGTCCCAAGATGTAAAAACGAACATTTCACCCCTGTTTTAGTATCAGATGCACATCCTCCCATCGGAAAATCTTGTATACTCTGGGTACCATTCGGCAAATTTGTTTCTTTTTTTTTTTTTTTTGCTAGGGGGCTTTACGTCGCACCGACACAGATAGGTCTTATGGCGACGATGGGATAGGAAAGGCCTAGGAGTTGGAAGGAAGCGGCCGTGGCCTTAATTAAGGTACAGCCCCAGCATTTGCCTGGTGTGAAAATGGGAAACCACGGAAAACCATTTTCAGGGCTGCCGATAGTGGGATTCGAACCTACTATCTCCCGGATGCAAGCTCACAGCCGCGCGCCTCTACGCGCACGGCCAACTCGCCCGGTAAATTTGTTTCTATCCAACTGCACTGTGAGTGGTATTGGAAACAATCTCTCACCCAGTTCAACACATTCGGAGTAATTCAACACGCTGAGCGACCCTGATCGGTTGAGGTACTTTTAGATATACCATACAATTATAATCTTGTCACTTCAAATATAATGAAAGGTATCGTTTAGAGGTAAGTTACTTGACTGGAGAAACCATTCACGTGTACTTTGCTAACGAACTTGACAGGTTCTCAGATTGTTAATGTGGTAACACCAGTGTTGTAGGTGAAAGTTACGTTAAGTTTAGACCAAGAAGTAAAGTGGTGATATGTTTCAATATCACACAGGCATCCGCTCAAAATGACTTCAAGGACTCACGTTACTTAATGTGGCAACATATCTGAGACCCCTTCTCATGCCATTCTTATTAACTTCTAGCTCGGTCTTTTGGCGGTCGTCAGAGGAATATGAAGGAGATCCTGCACACACATTACAAAGTAACAAATTGAGTACCTGCAAGTTAATACAATGCCCTGAGGATGGTTGCATCCTCAAATAACACCAGCGCAGGCTATGTCGGTGTAAGGAACCCGAAAAAAACTGATGGTGGCGCTATAATGGCCCGGCGGTGTTAGGGGTAGCGTGCCTGCCTCTTACTCTCGGGTTCTATTTCGAACCAAATCAGGGATTTTTACCTGGATTTGAGAGCTGGTTCGACGTCCACTCAGCCTGCTTGATTACAGTTGAGGAGCTATCTGACGCAGAGATGGCGGCTCCGGTCTACAAAGCCAAGAATGTCGGTCGAGAGCATACGACGTGCCGCCCACACGACCCCTCATAATGTGCAGGCCTTCAGGTTGAGCAGCGGTCGCTTGGTAGGCCATGGCTATTCGGGGCTGAGGCGCCATGAGATTTGGTTGGGTTTTTGGCTGTATAACGAGGGCAGTGAAGATTATACGCAGCCAGCGATCAAGAAGCTCATTCAGACGGAGGCGGATTTATAACATAGGTTCACTAGGCATGACATGAGGGGGGGGGGGGAGGGATCCTGGCTAATATTATATTTTTCTATTATTATTATTATTTTTTGCTAGTTGTTTTACGTCGCACCGACACAGATAGATCTTACGTCGATGGGACAGGAAAGGGCTAGGAGTGCGAAGGAAGCGGCCATGGCATTAATTAAGGTACAGCCCCTAGCATTTGCCTGGTGTGAAAATGGGAAACCACGGAAAACCATTTTCAGGGCTGCCGACAGTAGAGTTCGAACCTACCATCTCCCGAATACTGAATACTGGCCGCACTTATTATTATTATTATTATTATTATTATTATTATTATTATTATTATTATTATTATTATTATTATTATTATGAGGCTATTTACAAATCGCTTTACGTCGCACCGACACAGATAGGTCTTATGGCGATGATGGGATAGAAAAAGCCTGAGAGTGGAAGGAAGCGACTGTGGACTTAATTAATGTACAGTCCCAGCATTTGTCTGGTGTGAACATGGGAAACCACGGAAAACCATCTTTAGGGTTGCCGACATTGGGGTTCGAACCCACTGTCTCCCGAATGGAAGCTCACAGCTGCGCGTCCCTAACCACACGGCATTGCTAAAAATTGACAGTTACATTTTTGTATGTTTTGAATAATGACCGACAATTAGAAGTTAACGCTTTAATTTTTCGCTATTTGTTCTTAGAATGACTCAACACCTGAGTGATCTTGCGCACCTAAGAAACATCAATTTAATGCCGGACATTGTGCACCCCTGTTTTTCGCTATATTGCTACTGACTAGCGGTAGTCTGTGTTCCCTTTTTTTTTTTTTTTTTTTTTTGAAGACTTGTCTAATACCTACTACCATATGAAAAATTATAACTATGAAAATTTGATCGACTAGTTCGCCATCGTCGAAGTGAGACGAAAATATCCATGACGACTTTAAAACCTTTACTGCCGGGCTGAGTGGCTCAGACGGTTAAGGCGCTGGCCTTCTAACCCCAACTTGGCAGGTTCGATCCTGGTTCAGTCCGGTCGTATTTGAAGGTGCTCAAATGCGACAGCCTCGTGTCGGTAGATTTACTGGCACGTAAAAGAACTCCTGCGGGACTAAATTCCGGCACCTCGGCGTCTCCGAAGACCGTAAAAGTAGTCAGTGGGACGTAAAACAAATAGCATTATTATTATTATTATTATTATTATTATTATTATTATTATTATTATTATTATTATTATTATTATTATTATTATTATTATTATTAAGTATTACTTGTTCGGTGTACCATATTCTGTAGTTTTAAAAGTACATGTCTATTGCTTCATTCTGGAGGGTGAATGTTCTAATTAGGAGTTGCCTGGCCGAGCCGATAAAGGCGTGCTCTGTTCACCCGAGAGGACGTAGGTTCGACTCCCCATCAGGAAGTCGAAAAAATTAAGAAACGAGGTTTCCGCTTGCGGAGATGCACATGGCCTTGGGGTTCACACAGTCTACACCAAAAACAAGCACCAGATTAATTCCTGGGGCCAAAGGCTTGACGTAGAGCTAACCTCTGTACTCCACTAATTGCCGAGGTTAGGGATAGTGGGAGCCTTTTCCTTCCACACCTCAAAGGGCCTTCATGGCCTGTACGGAGATGACTTTGCTGTGCATGGTATAATCGTGCCTAGGGGCAGAGAAATCTTAAATTCGCCGCTGGATCCAGACACGATGACTTCACTGGTATGGGCATGGATGTTACCTGATTACCTTACAGAATAGAGAATCAGACCTTTCATTAGACAGTCCATAGAACGACATCACCGGGCGAGTTGGCCGTGCGGTTAGGAGCGCGCAGCTATGAGCTCGCATCCGGGAGACAGTGGGTTCGAACCCCACTGTCACATCCCTGAAGATGGTTTTCCGTGCTTTCCCATTTTCACACCAGGCAAATGCTGGGGCTCTGCCTTAAGTAAGGCCACGGCCGCTTCCTTCCCATTCCTAGGCCTTTCCTGTCCCATCGTCGCCATAAGACCTATCTGTGTCGGTGCGAGTAAAGCAAATAGCAAGAAAAGATAATGACATCAAAGAAACCATGGGTCAAACAACTTATAGACGACTTGAGGAACCGCAGACTCAAAGTCTTGACAGTCCTAGAATTACGATCATGGCTGTACGTAAGGCTGAGGAACAGCTTGTGAACGAGACCCACAACAGAGTACGTGCTAAGAAATCAATCCATAGCAAACGCCAGCTAGGCACAGAATAATGATAGAAAAACAGTTTATCGTTGAGTTACGCACTGAGGCCTAAAGTGATATTGTGGCAGATATGGCCTTATGAATAACACTTTCCATAGCATCCAGGCCCACTAATAGTCCTCAGATTCCTGTCTATCTTTCTCTTTCTTTCTTTTTTTTTCTTTTTTTTTTTTTTTTTTGCTAGTGGCTTTACGTCACACCGACACAGATAGGTCTTATAGCGACGATGGGATACGAAAGGCCTAGGAGTAGGAAGGAAGCAGCCATGGCCTTAATTAAGGTACAGCCCCTGCATTTGCCTGGTGTGAAAATGGGAAACCACGAAAAACCATTTTCAGGACTGCCGTCAGTGGGATTCAAACCCACTATCCCCCTTCCTGTCTATCAGCCGTAAGTGAGACACAATAAATGAATCAAAAACCCTGGGAACCTGTTGCGATTAAGTATTGATTTTTGTGTTAGGTGCATCAGAATACTGCAACTAAACGCTACATGAGACAATATGACCGTACGGCTACTACTTCGAATAGCTAGTAGGTAGGTAGGTAAGGGTTATTCTGCCCGAAGGCAGGTCCGAACCTCCGCAGAGGTGTTCCTTAGCCGGAGTTTACGTGCGGTAGGGTGGCCAGTTCCTTTCTGCTCCTCCATTCCCTTACCCCCTACCAACAGCGCGTGGCAACCCATCCAACTCCTGACCACGCCCAATGTTGCTTAACTTCGGAGATCTCACGGGATCCAGTGTTTCAACACGGCTACGGCCGTTGGCAATAGCTAGTACGAGATTAAATTTTAATTTCTTGAATATTCAGTCGACATTTTAGCTGTGATGAGATGTTTGTTCTGGAATGTGGGCAGTGAATAAGCATGAGAAAAAAACACAGTTTTGGCCCCTCGGGCAAGCAACTCAATATAAGCTATGAATTTTAGGTAAGTAAAGTGTAATAAAGTATGAGTTTATATTCTTTATTTATTCCTAAGAATTAGAATCCTTTTCTTAATCATAGTTATCCGGTCGATTAGATTAGCAGTTTGCCTTTTTCTACCACAACGAGCGCTAATGTGAGTCAATGCATTGTTTCACTTAAGCACGAGTACGAGCGCTTAAGCCCTTATAACTACATTCGGTGCGTACATTTTTCAAAAAGTCAAGATATGCCTGAGGGTATTGAACCAAGGAACACATTACAGAAAGAAACGTGTAAATAAGTTAATTTCGCTAGGGTATGAATCAGAAAAGAAAACGAGTAAAGAAATAAGTGATTTTAGGCTGTTTTTCCGGAACTGCATTTAGGCCGGAACTGATTTTCAATTATTTTTTTAGTTTGATAGAGCTATCCAATACTCAAAATTTGAAACCTTTCGAGGCCCTTTAGGCCTTCAACTTTCAACACAATTGAGGGAATAACTTAATTTTACGTTTTGCATAGTATGGGGACGCCTGTATAAGAGGTGCCATATCACAGCTCGCCTGCAAGGAGTACCTCAAGGATCAACCTTCGCACCTCAGGAACGGACAATTAATTTATGTTACGTTTGTGAGATGTGGAGTTCTGATTGTAGTTTATGTCATTGAGGGGGCGAGGAGGGAACTTGCTCTGTTTAACGTGACTCATCCCCCCCGTCATGATGAGACTATCCTTATAAGTGTAAGCCTTGGAAACAGCCAAGGTCCCGGACAAACAGCTGACTGGTATTGGTGACGTCCAAGAGAGAGAGACTGGTTCTCCATTTTAGTAACAGAGGGCGTGGCATTCCCATTTCTTCTTGTCACTTCACTAGACTGTAATTAACAACCAGAAATGTGTTGTGTGGAAGAATATGAAGGAAACATGTTTTAATTAACAGCCGAGTATATGGGCAGAATTGGTATCCTACAAATGAATTTGCATATATTTCAGATTAGTGAATACATGTCAAATTTCGGATTTATTGTGTATAATTTCGACTTTTATTATGAATGTTTTAACACGTTTTGCAAACAGTCTGCAAGAAAATGTTAATTAACACCATGCACTCTTTCGGCAATGAAACGGAGCAAAAGAAACTGGCACTTATCAAGACACACTTCAAAATCATACCGGAATCAGTCAAGAAGCTAGAAAAAAATTGGGTTGCGTCTTGATGATTCCCTGAACATTAGGGAGAACGTGAAGCATGAACTGGCAGGTATCGATCGCAAGAAACCTCGGATTCTTTCAACAAACAAAAATATCGTGATATCCTTAAACGAACTCCAGGCTATGACATTACGGTACCTATAAACAAATACTTGGATGGTACTGATAATGTGGATCTACCAGAATGTTTGCACCTGTAACCGCTCCCGAATTCAAGTACTCTCTTGTCACATCCGTAGATGTAGAGGGATGATTCTCCGCACTGAAGCTTGTTTTAACAGCCAAACGCCACAGATTTATACCAGAAAACTTGAAGAAGACTGTTGTAAAGTACTCCAAAGCAAATTATGGATAGGAAAAGTAGTCTGTGCGGTGTAAAACGAAAGAGGACCGACCCTGGAGGGTAAATAGATAAAGAAGAAGATTAATTAACACACTGTGTCTTATCTAGGAGACGTGTGAATATTGTTTTAACAATTAACACTCATAGGTTGATATGTCTCACAAACTATGCACGGATTGTCTGTACTAGTGGAACAGTAGCAGCTGTAAGTAGAGTGATTTTTGTTTTTTCAATCAGATTTTTATTCTTCGGTTTTTTCCTCGGACTCAGCGAGGGATCCCACCTCTACCGCCTCAATGGAGGTGTGCCTGAAAAGAGCTACACCACCTCAAGATGGGGATACAAGCTTACTTTGTCCACCTCCGTAGCGTGAGGGTTAGTGTTATCAGCTGCCGTGCACGGGGGCATGGGTTCGATTCCCGGTTCTGCCAGAATTTAAGAATGGCAGGAGGGCTGGTGTGTGGTTGAAATGGTAGTTGCAGCTCACCTCCAATGGGGGGAGTGCCTGAAAAGAGCTGCACCACCTCGGGATGAGGACAGGAGGTTGCATTTTTTACCACTTTTTCAGCATAGTTGCATGCTTATATTGGTGATATATACATCTTATAAATCCTATGTCTGCTTATAGTACCTATGTACCGAGAATAACAATAATTTACCGAGCAATTTGGCCGTGCTGCCACGCTGCTCTTAGCTTGCATTCGGGAGATAGTGGGGTCAAACTCCACTGTCGGTAGCTCTGAAAATGGTTTTTCGTTGTTACCCATTTTCACGCCAGGCAAATCCTGCGACTCTACCTTAATTAAGGCCACGGCCGCTTCCTTCTCACTTCTATCCCTTTGATATCCCATCGTAGTCGTAAGACCTATCTATATCGGTGCGACCTAAGGCAAATTGTAAAATAAATAAAAAAGTTATGTTCAAACTTTCAGAACACATTCCTCACACTTAGAAGTAGGAAATATGTTATATAGACATGGGTCCGCAAACGCTTCATTTCCATTTTAAAAGTCATTTTGTACAAATCCACGTAGTACACTAATCATGGGAAACACAGGGGAACAGAACGTACTAAGATAATACGACGGTCGGTTGATGCATTTATCAATGCTAACGGTGGGCATTTTTAACATTTCATGTAAGAAAGAGTTCCATGTTGTATGCTGGTACAAGGAGTACCTCAAGGGTCAACCTTCGCAGCTCAGGGACGGACATACAACCTGGAACTTTTTCTTGCATGAAATGTTCAAAATGCACTCCGTCAGCATTGATACATGAATCAAGCCTCTGTTGTATTATGCTGGTACGATCTATTCCCGTGTGTTTCCCATGATTAATGTACTGCATGGAGCCGTAGAAAATGGGTTCTGCCATGGAAATAAAGCGTTTCCGGACCAATGTTCGTATAACATATTTTTCTTCTTCTACGTGCGAGGAATGTGCCCTGAAAGTTTGGCCATACCTTATTTTATTCCCTGTTTTTATGCACTTTTATTTTCATTGCTGATTTAATTTTGTAGTTACTCCATAAATAGTGGAAAGGAATACAACTAGAGCTTAGGATTCTTTCTAGATACATTCTGGAGAGTATTTTTCCTAACAATATGGGAAGTAAGAGATAGGCTACTATGTCACAGCTCGTCTACAGGAGTACTTCAAGGATCAACCTTCGCACCACAGGAACAATGTGTTGTCTTCTTACGTCATTAAAATGGGCTCCGCTCCTTTAGTGACTTGCTCGAGCCGAATCATGTGGTCGGTAATTATTATACAGGGTGATCCACTGCTATGTCCCTATTTTATCTCAGTATAGATATGCCATAAAGGTTATTACATGGTTAATTTCATTTGTATCATGTACTGTGGTCCTTACCATTTTATATTTCAGCCTAGGCACCAGCATTAGTAGCACACTTTTGCAGTCGGGTTGCAACGTTCCTGACAGAACGTCGCAACATATCATTTGGTACGCGCGCACTCCTCTCTAATCAATGCCTCCAAAGTGTCCAAATCACGCCGTTTTCTGGCGAACACTTTCTCTTTCAAGTACCCCCGAAGAGAGAAGTCTAATGGAGTCAATTCTGGACTGCTCGATGGCCACTCAACATTTTCGCGACATCCAATAACAGAGTCTGGAAAAGCATTGCAAAAACATTCTCGTGAAATCAATGCAAAGTGGGGAGGTGCGCTATCCTGCAGGAAATGCACATTGTCCATATCGCCCCAGTTTGCAACAATGCGATGAACGTAAGTTTCTAGCATGTGCACGTATCTCACCACATTGATTGTTTCACGAAGAATGTATGGACCAATAAGAGTATAATCACAAATATCACACCACGTGTCAATTATGGACATGACTGCAATATTTCAATCGTAGCTTCAGGATTGTTTTTCTAAGGTACCAATAATGGCATTTATGGAGATTTATCAACCCACCTACATGGAACAGTGCTTCGTCTGACCATAGAATGTTACTCAGGATACGTTGTTCCTCTTCCACCCATTGTAACTTGGATTCAGCAAACTCCGTCCTAACTTCACAGTCTTCCGCTGACAGTGCTTGCACAAAGTGTGGTTTCCATGGCCTCCGTTCGATTTAACTTTACGATAAAGCGGATTCCCTGTGATATTATCTCAGGGACTTCTTGGGACTTTGTACAAACGCCGCAGCAGCGTTAGATTTAGCCTCTTCAGTGATAACTCTCTTTGGAGGGGCGCAGCACACTTCTAGTGACTACCCGAACCCGTACGCAAAACATTCGCATTCCGTCTCTTTATTGTTTTCACATCCAGAGTCGCGTTTCTCCCCTTCTCCTCTCTCCATCATCTCTGTACCATCGTAGGCAACTGCTGTACTTCCATTCGAGCGTATTCCGAGCACGATGAGAAATGTTTAGCCTATGCGCCATCTTTGCTTATTCGTGTTAGACCAGGAACAAACAACAGTTGCGTAGCACTTAGGTAACACTTACGTAATGACATAGAACAGAGCATAATGGTAAAATCGATAATGTAAATGGAAGTCGGTTTTTAAAAATGAACTAATGAGGCAATTCGATGCATCTTAGAAACTTAAAACTCTCTACCAGAGTAGCTTATGACCCCAGAATCCCTAGAGAAATCAAAAATTCCAAAAAGTCTCCGAGGGTCCAGGCTAGGGGGTTCAAAATTTTGGCTCTCAGCATAAGAACGCATGTGTAAGCATTTCTTGCACCCCGTGGGGTATATTTTTCCAAAGTGATGATCTATAGTTTTCATGGACTTAAAAGTTTCCACAAAGTCCTAACTTTTAACTCCCTCCCCTCAAATGAACATGGTTTCACAATATGCAGACGAGGTAAAATATTGAAATTTGGTAAAATGGTAGAACTTTTCCGTCATTTATAGGCTAAAAGCTAAGATGTTCCAATGTTTAACATTTTACCCACGAAAAATATCGAAATATGGAGGCAGTTTTAATGACGGTGCAGACCTTCATCTCGGGGTAAATGCTGGCTAAACTGCTGGTCATTTTACAAGACAGATTACACAATCGCGGCTCAATTGGAGATACCTTCAACTTTGGTCTATGACCTTTCGTCGTATCTCGATTCCTTATACGTTAGATAGAGCTGCATTGCTCGATTATAATCAAATCTCTAATTCGATTATGATTGATAATAGGAAAGGGGCCTGTCTTTATAATGAAAACTCCCCATCTCAGTTGCGAATGGCAGTTGGCAAGTAAGCCTGCAGGTATAGTAGAAACTCTCGAACTCGATTGTGAATGGCAATAGGAAACGTGGCCTGCCATTATCATCAAAACTCCCCAACCCGCACGTAACATTGGAAACAATGAATGGGGTCCTTCCCGTGGTGTTTCTCGGATGATGTTAAGAAGCTTGCAATTTAACATAATCTTACTATTTGCATGTACCGGTACAGTAATTTACGTAGAAATCCGCATATGGTGTAATATACCGTATTGAAGCACGGGTATATTTGCTATCGATTCAAAAGAAAAACCATGGCACTACAGCGCTTGAAGGGCCTTGGCCTACCAAGCGACCGCTGCTCAGCCGGAAGGTCTGCAGATTACGAGGTGTCGTGTGGTCATCTCGACGAATCAATCATTTCGGCCGTTATTCTTGGCTTTCTAGACCGGGGCCGCTATCTCACCGTCAGGCAGCTCCTCAGGTCTAATCACGTAGGCTGAGTGGACCTCGAACCAGCCCTCAGGTCCGGGCAAAAATCTCTGACCTGGCCGGGAATCGAACCTGGGGCGTCCAGTTAAGAGGCAGGCACGCTACCCCTGCACCACGGAGCCGGCTTGGTATGGATTAATATTATATATTTAAATATTACATCGTTTCGGACAGAATAGCAGTGAAACAAAAATAGGGACACTATAGTGGGTCATCCTGTATATCTGGAACCTTTGGTGTAGGTGGTTATGTCTATAAGACATGTCTATAAACCGTTCTCACTAAGAAAGGAAAAGAGAAAAGAAACATCAACCAATTGAGATCAAGGTTAAGAAGATTGAAATGAATGATAGAGCGGAAATGAGCGTGTGTGTTTATCGATCAAGCTATAGCGGCGTGACTTGCGATATTTAATAGAAGTTCTGCCTGAGCAGCCATGGCAATGACAGAGAACTACTTCTACCTCTTCCGGGTTACACTGATCTTCTTTTAATGGCCATCATTACGAGGCTTAACGCTAAATTCCTAAACTTTGCGGAGTGAGGATCTCCTTTCATTTTCTGAACTAATATCGGTACTAGAATCTTAATAATCTTCTTCTATCGCATTTCCCACGCCTTGTGGGGTCGCGGGTGCGAACTGTGTCGCACATGTGGATTTGGCCCTGTTTTACGGCCGGATACCCTTCCTGACGCCAACCCTATATGGAGGGATGTAATCACAACTGCGTGTTTCTGTGAGGCGCCCATATGACATTTTGTAGCGGAGGGGGGAGGCTAGACCTGAATTTAAAAAGATGAATTGCTGTAGAATAACGCCCATGGTATCTCCTGCCTATTGGTGGGGGGGGGGCGGTACTACCACTTCTACGTAATACCGACTTTTAAATCATTTTCTTGAAAGAAAAAACACCTGACTACATTAGATTTTTGCCTTTCTCTGAGAGCTTGGTTGGGGGGTTGGCACGGCCTCTCCAGGCATGGGCGCCCTTGGTAGTAGTGTGGTGTGTTGTCTGAATATGGAGAGGAAAGTGCTGGGACAAACATAAACTCCCAGTCCCCGAGACAGAAGAATTAATCACACAAGATTAAGAAGTTTAAAATCCCCGACCCAGCGGAGAACCGAACCCGGGACTCTCTGAATCGAAGGTTCCAACGCTGACCATTCACCCAATGAGTCGGACAATAATAATAATAACAGAAATGAGAAAGAAGCTATAAATAATTGGAAGGGTGGGAAATATTGAAATTGCTTTCAGACAATGCCAGGTAGGCTGTATGCGTGTCAGTTTTGACGTTCCAGTTTACTCTACTGGATGGCAGGGATATACAGCTGCGTTTTAATTAATTTTGTCGGGCAAAATGTGTCACCAGAGTTCTTTTTTCTTGCGGCATTGTACGACATCGGACGGCAAACGGACATTTTTCCGCCCTTCAAAAATCCAACTACCTCTGCCGCGTTTGAACCCACGATCTTGTAATCCTGAGGCAGACACTCTGCCACTGATAGACAGATGGAATGTTATTCAGTGTAGTTGTATAAAAAAACAGAAACCCCAAGGGCGGGACTTTTCATTTCGGAAATCCTCAACAGGTCGCGCCATTGTGGCATGAACATGTGGATATGAACGATATCGCTTCTTGTATATTTTCCCATCTTCAAAAGTCTACCGACCTCAACCGGATTCGAAATCGTAATCTGGGGTACAAGAAGCCAACACACTAACCACTTGACCATCAGTCAAGGCAATTTTTAGCGAAGCGGTTGTTTTCTATCACAGTTATAACTGTCAGGTATGTCGTTATTTATTTTCCTGGAGTAATAACAGTTCTGTCCTTGCCTTGTTAATTCGTTGTCCTAGATATCACTTGGTACACAAGATATTGGCTTTACAGTGACCCAATAAAACATCAAGAATTGCACTGAAATGAAATGTCGTATGGCTTTTAGTGCCGGGATATCCCAGAACGGGTTCGGTCGGCTCGCCAGGTGCAGGTCTTTCTATTTGACCCCCGTAGGCGACCTGCGCGTCATGATGAGGATGAAATGATGATGAAGACACCCCGGCCCCGTGTCATTGGAATTAACCAATTAAGGTTAAAATCCCCGATCCGGCCGGGGATCGAACCCGGGACCCTCTGAACAGAAGACCAGTACGTTGACCGTTCAGCCAACGAGTCGGAGAAGAATTGCACTGATCTGATCCATCACGTCGGCCTTCTCAGTTGTATTGTATGTAATTGTAACCATTCAAGTAGTTTTATAGGTCAGTGTGCTCGCAGGTTTCTTATTTCTACTTTGATTAACAGTGACTAGCATTCACACACCTCTCTCTAAGTAAACTGTATGTCCTCAATACCTGTGGAGCCACTCTGTCGTGAATCATAAAGGTTTGCTGGGTATGGGCACTGCAAGCACGATTTACTCTAGCACTAATTTGCCAGCTGTGAGCACTACAACTACTACTAAAATGTGTTCATTTCTCCCCTGAAGGGGGAGGCGGGCCTCTTAGACGGTGACGCTGTCTCTCAGGCCGGGAGATTTGTTACGGTGAAGGAGATGCTCGGAGGTGAGGGGGTTGGTGGCCGTGCCCTATACTAGGAACTGTCCCGGCATTCGCCTTAGTGCAAGAGAATGGAAAACCATTCTCAGGACAGCAGACGGTTGGGGCTAGCCGTGAGGTCCAGCCCTGTCCCGTCTCCCGAATGCGGAGGCGTAGAGCCACGGTGGAGCTGTGGCCGGGCCTCCTCTGGTCGGATGGCCGGTCAGAGTGCAGAGCTGTTGGACCACGGACCAGCCATGGCCACTTGTGGGCTGAGACCCACTCTGCATCTACCGACCAGCACTACAAGGTTGCTTGCTTGCTGAGACGTGTTTCATTCCCCGCCCTTCGGGCGAGGCGGGCCCCTAGACATTGGCGCTGTCTCCCGGGCCGGAGATGTTGAACGAGTTCGGGAAGGAGCACTATTGTAAGGAGGAGGATAAGTGGAAGTAATGATTGAGGAGGTGTACACGGATATTATTTAAATACCAGGCATGTGTGTAACGGGTGAAAAATCACAGGAGCGTACTAGGGTTGACATGAAGGGTTAGTAGGTGTAAGGTTACGGAGATAGAGTACAATGAGGTGGTGAGAAGTCGAAGAAGGTCGGCTGTTAAGGGTGTTGAGGAGGATTGATTTGGTGGACGAACCTGTGGGGGAGGTCGATATTGAGGGGGCGGGCCTGGGTCGAAGACGTGGGCTGTTGGAAGTTCGAGGAGGGGAGCGCCGCTGGTGACAAGACGTTGGACTGCTTCTTCCTTAGGCAGGTGGAGACAGACGAGATAGGTTGGTCCGGAGTTGTTCCAAATTGGAAGGCACGACGGACAGGAATGGCTTTGGGATTAATTTCTTGGATAACCTCTCGATCTGAGATATTAGGATCCACGCCGCGGGGAACACGACTATGCATAGTGATGCGATCTGGTGGTGGTGGTGGTGTTGAATGGCGTACGGCGTCTGCTGGAGGCGAAGGCTGTGTGACTGGTGTCGTTGCGGAGGCTTCTTCAGCGATGGTCGAATGGTTGAAGTAGCGGGGAGGGATGTACAGGTAGATGGGCGGATCAGGGTATGGCGGCAGAGGAAGGGTCGTGGTCAGAATAAGGGAAGAATGGGAGTACGTAACCGTAGAGACAGGAAGGCAGGGAATCCTAAGTGCGGAGGTCGTGGTGGTTGTTGTGGTGGGAGTGGTAGTGGTCGTCATGGTGAGGAGGAAAGAGTAGATAGAGGGGTGGCTAACTTCCAACAAGACGTCAGCCAATTTGCTTTTTTGAAGTCAGCGAAGTAGTTGGAGTAGAGATGCTGAGCCGCCCGGTCGATAAAAAAAAATTGAGGAGTAAGGGGAGTAGCTGCGGTAATCGGAGCCGGTCCACTTGGGGATGTCGATGAAAGACCGCACTACAAGCAGTACTTTAAGAGGTGTTAGCGCCACTAACACGATTTAACAGTGAGTGTTACAAGCATTGGTTTGCCAAGTGTGAGCTCTACAAGGTTTAGTTTACAATGTGTGAGCTCTAAAGCACTGGTTTGCCAAGTGTGTGCTCTACAAGCATTGGTTTACAATGTGTGAGCTCTAAAGCACTGGTTTACCAGGTGTGAGCTCTAAAAGTATTAGCTTAAAATGTGTGAGCTTTACAAGCATTGGTTTACCAGGTGTGAGCTCTACAAGCACTGGCTTGCCAAGTGTGAGCTCTACAAGCATTGGCTTACAAGGTGTGAGCTCTACAAGCACTGGCTTGCCAAGTGTGAGCTCTACAAGCATTGGTTTACAATGTGTGAGCTCTACAAGCATTGGTTTACCAGGTGTGAGCTCTACAAGCACTGGCTTGCCAAGTGTGTGCTCTACAAGCATTGGTTTACCAGGTGCGAGCTCTACAAGCACTGGCTTGCCAAGTGTGAGCTCTACAAGCATTGGTTTACCAGGTGCGAGCTCTACAAGCATTGGTTTACCAGGTGTGAGCTCTACAAGCACTGGCTTGCCAAGTGTGTGCTCTACAAGCATTGGTTTACCAGGTGCGAGCTCTACAAGCACTGGCTTGCCAAGTGTGAGCTCTACAAGCATTGGTTTACCAGGTGCGAGCTCTACAAGCATTGGTTTACCAGGTGTAAGCTGTACAGGCACTGATTTATCACAGGTGAGCTCTACAAACATTGGTTTACCAGGTGTGAGCTCTACAAGCATTGGTTTACCAGGTGCGAGCTCTACAAGCATTGGTTTGCCAAGTGTGAGCTCTACAAGCACTGGCTTGCCAAGTGTGTGCTCTACAAGCATTGGTTTACCAGGTGTGAGCTCTACAAGCATTGGTTTACCAGGTGTGAGCTCTACAAGCATTGGTTTACCAGGTGTGAGCTCTACAAGCACTGGCTTGCCAAGTGTGTGCTCTACAAGCATTGGTTTACCAGGTGTAAGCTGTACAGGCACTGATTTATCACAGGTGAGCTCTACAAACATTGGTTTACCAGGTGTGAGCTCTACAAGCATTGGTTTACCAGGTGTGAGCTCTACAAGCATTGGTTTACCAGGTGTGAGCTCTACAAGCATCGGTTTACCAGGTGTGAGCTCTACAAGCACTGGCTTGCCAAGTGTGAGCTCTACAAGCATTCGTTTACAAGGTGTAAGTGCTACAAGCATTGGTTTACCATGTGTGAGCGCTAAAAGCATTGGTTTCCCCCATGTGTGAGCATTACAAGCACGATTTAACCGTGAGCGCTCCAAACATGATTTAGATATAGGCACTACGTTCAAGCTAGCAACGTCTCATCCACTTACATGGAAGTGCTCAGTCTCATTTCAGGCTCTTAAAGAAATTTCAGCTCCTTCTGCGGATAAGCTGTGGAGTATCACCCTCCCGATCATAACATTCCGCGTTCATGTCAGATAGTCACCCGGCAATCCATGTCCTACGATGTCAACATGTAAAAAAGAAATCCCTGTAGAAGAATTAGGTGTTTATTTGTAAAAATTAATAAAAAATTAGCCATTGATCGCTCAAAAGAGATACGTTTCTTTGTGCCATCTGTTGGAATAAAATGGAACGTCGAAATTGGCACGTAAACAGCTTAAATGGTGTCAAATCAAATGGCTGAGGCCATATGATTATTATTTTTTTTGATAGGGGCTTTACGTCGCACCGTCACAGATAGGTCTTATGACGACGAATTATTATTATTATTATTATTATTATTATTATTATTATTATTAATATTATTATTATTATTATTATTATTATTATTATTATTATTATTATTATTATTATTATTATTATTATGAAGTTACTTTCAAATTAATTTTAATCCTGCATCCAATTTCATTCAAAGTAATTACTTTTGCTAGAATTTTAACTTTTGAACTCCATTACCCTTACAAGTGAACACTGCAAAACAATCTACTGTAACACAAAATATAATTGTATTACATGAAGTGTATTTACAGTTAGGACCCAAAATTACATTAATCCTTATAGTTTTTCATTGTGTGGTGGTACTTTTAGAAACAGTTTTCTGGGTGAAAGCTGGGTTTTCTCGAACATATTTTGCAGTAGTAAACTGTTTCTTTTCTATCACCTTTCTTGCTCTTGTTTGAACAGACAGCACTGTCTATGTTGTTTTCCAGGTAGCTTGTTGATAATGTGCGGTTTACCATTCTAACGTTCTTCAACATCAGAAGTAGGTGGTTTTCCTCGCCTTTGACTTATGTTGCGTACTTCCCCAACCAACTCATTGATCACCCGTTTCCGGAAGGTTTTGTGCGATGAAATGTGCAGTAGCCTTTATAGAATAAAAATCTGTTCACTATTGCCACTTCCAATAGTTACAATACAATTTCCGCCACCGTTTCAAGTTTTTCACTACAAATAAAAGCATAGTGTAGTGGTCCGAGCGATCAGTGCCTCCCATCTTTGATATATATAGTGAATAATGACGTTTGGGTTCTCAAATAGTTCAACACAGTTTCTCTTCTTTCTGTCAATAACCTGAGGTTAAATTGTTTCCAGATATTGAAAGTATCAATACTGTCCACTAACTGTTCTAAAATACCCACTTCCATGAGCAAACATGAAGCAGAAACCACGTTTACATTCAGTCTGTATCATCATTATACTGTCGTAAACATTTGTGAATAAGAGAGGATACAAAGTCATTGCAATTCCTGAAAACTGTAGTAAATAGGGAAAGGTGTTCTCTAGGATACCGTTAGATATATTGGAACACAGCACAGTTGTCATACGGGTGCTGAAAGTCCACGCTATTGTCATGTCGAGTGGGACTCGATATCGGAGCGCAAGTCTAATATTTTAACGTCGAGCCTCACTCAATGTAGGAGTGCAGAAGGTTAATGTCGAAGGCTTCGGACAGTGCGGGGATGGGAAAGGGCTATAACTGGGAAGGTAGGGTCGGTGGCCTTAATGAAGATACACCCCAGTATTTGACGGGTGTAAAAATGGGAAATCACGGGGAAAAAACATCTTGGGGCTGTCAACCCACCATGTACCGAATGCAAGCTCGCAGGGCAGCTACGTGGCCCGAACTGCACAGTGAACTCACTCTGTATATTGTTTTATTAATGTAATTTTAATCCTGTAATCCAATGGTTTCCCAGTGAGTCATGAGCTTTTATCCTCCTCTTATTTTCGAAGGTCTGTCATACTTTTTAATAGTCTTATTTTGTAAAAGAAAGAATAAATTTACTCAAACCTTTATTTATAACATATTGGAAATTACAGGTTCACAATTTCTTCTTTGGAATAACCTAAGAGAAATTATGCTTCATTTTGTTTCGAAGAGTTCGTTTAACATATGGTTCTGTATTTCCTACCTTTAACCTTGATCAAATGGCGACTATACATATGTTTGTTCTTCAGATAACAAAATACCGAAAATGCTATTAGACATAATACTGTATACGTCCGGGGGCCATCTGGTGACGAGTGAACGTACCATTTCCACTCCTAACGTACCATTTCCACTCCTATTATAACGTCTAAATTTAAAAAAGTCATTGTTTAAGAAGCCTTTCTCGTGGGCAGTCGAGGTTTTCTTCTGATGGCGCAGAGCACAGTTCTCTGCGAAACGTAAAGAATTTCACCTTATTTTCTTAACACGGCATAAGCCCAAAAGCCTATACAGTATCGTATCTATAAGTACGGGCCGCGAAAGCATCAATGGCAACACCGAAAATGCTGTCCTCCATGTAAAATGGAAGAGGTCTGACACTTAGAAGAATGAAGATATCGGCCAAAGAAACAGAAGGGCCACAGAGGGCGCGAAAAAAAGACTCTCTAGGCCTCGAAACCTCAATACTGTCCGGGTCAGAAAAGAGCAAGAGTTGACCAAGTGAGGTCTGATAGGATATATGAAAGTGAGGATCCGGGAATAAATAAATGGTAGAAATGGCAGGACTCAGCTTAGTGTGCCGTGGTCGCCTAACCACGGTTCCAAGTTTAGAACTCCTTGGTCTTCTTTTAGTAGACTTTTACGATAAGCAAGGAATACCTTGGATCTTATTCTGCCGAAAATTTTTGTTCACAAAGATACACGGAACAGAATGCAACTAGGTATTTCAAAGCTTTCTTACAATCAGAAAATAATTTATCCAGAATTGATCAAGGGTACACTATCTGAAAATGTCTTTAATGAACCGTCACAAATCACTTCAACAATATCATTTTCCTCCTCCTGGGAATGCATTCTAAAGTTAAGGGTTTTTGTGTAAATGATATCACGGACCCCTTAAATTGATTCCACGGATCCTCCGGGAGTCTGCAGACCACCAAGTGGAGAAATCTGATGCAACCGATTTCATTCAAACTCGTGAAACACAGTGACTGTGGAGTCGTTATACTGACCAAGCTTCACACTAAACCGATATAGCCTGTGGCTATGGGAATAGACGGGCGTAGTCCTCTTACGAACTGTACAAGTTACAGGTGTATTAATTAGCCTTTAAAAGCGTATATATACTCTTGTTCAGTCCTTCAGTTGCTTTGTCTCACCTCTAGCTGTGTTAACATAACGCTGTTAGCGTGGTAGAAGTGTTAATGACTCCAAGTAAGTAGGCCCAAGTCTCAAGTCCACAGACCTTACGTCCGAGCTGTGACCAGATACACAATGACTAATGTACTCGTTCAAAGTCCACCTTGAGTAACTTTTTCCTTCCTTTTCCGAACAGTGCTTCTATGGGAAACAATTCTAAACACAATCGACAAGCAAATAAATAATATTCTTTCTTTCTTATTCCATTTACCCTTCAGGGTTGGTTTTCCCCTCGGACTCAGCAAGAGATCCCACCTCTACCGCCTCAAGAGCAGTGTCCTGGAACGTGCGATTTTGGGCCGGGGGATAGAACTGGGAAGGAAGACCTGCATCTCGCTCAGGGTGCCTCACCTGCTGTGCTGAACACGGGCCTTGCAGGGGATAGGAAGATCGGAAGGGATAGACAAGGAAGAGGGAAGGAAGCGGCCTTGGACTTAAGTTATGGACCATCCCGGCATTTGCCGGGAGAAGAAGTTGGAAACAACGGGAAACCACTTCGAGGATGGCTGAGGTGGGACTCGAACCCCATCTACTCAGTTGACCTCCCAAAGCTGAGTGGACCCCGTTCAAGATCTCGTACCACATTTCAAATTTCGTGGCAGAGCCGGGAATCGAATCCGGGCCTCCGGGGGTGGCAGCTAATTACACTAACCACTACACCATAGAGGCGGACGGATACTCCAGTGTACTGGGCGGTTTATTTTCGGGTTAAACGGTGTAGTTACTGTACTATACCAAATACTGGTCCCATTACTTTACCCTGTAAACCAGCCTTTACAGGCAATATCATCACGAGAAAATGACCAATTATTATCCACGGAAGTGCTTTCAGTACATCCATAACTAACTTACTAGGCTAGCTTACTTTATTCCGCTGGGCTTTTTGAAAGGCTTGAATGAACAGTTGATCACATCACGATAGGCTATATCGATCAAAGAATATCGGCGGTATCGATGTTGTCGCGATTCTCTATCGTTTATTTATGTCGATTACTTGCGATTTGGCCGCGCAACTGTGAGCTTGAATCCGGGAGATAGTGGGTTCGAACCCCAATGTCGGCAGCCCTGAATATCGTTTTCCGTGGTTTCCCATTTTCACACCAGGCAAATGATGGGACTGTACCTTAATGAAGTTCACTGCCACATCCTTCCCACTCCCAGGCCTTTCCTACCCCATCGTCGCCAAAGACCTATCTGTGTTGGTGCAACGAAAAACAAACTGTTTAAAAATCATACTTCCTGTATTGTGTACGATACTGAATGTAAATGGAGGTCATAAGTTGTAAACGAAGTGCCGATCCCGCGTTGTAGGGGTAGCTTGCCTGCCTCTTACCCGGAGGCCCCGTGTTCGATTCCTGGCTAGGTCAGCGAATTTTACCTGGAGCTGAGGGTTGTTTCTAGCTCCACTCAGCCCATGGGATTACAGTTGAGGAGCTATCTGACAGTGAGATGGCAGCCCCGGTCTTAAAAGCCAACAACAATGGCGGAGGAGGATTCTTCGTGATGACCACACGACACATCATACTCTGCAGGCCTTAGTGCTGAGCACCGGTTGTTTGGTAGGCCATGGCCCTTCGGGTCTGTTGTGCCATGGGGTTTGGTTTGTAAATATAGTAACTACAGTAGAACCTCATTAATCCTAACTAATTAGGGCTCTACGTTGTCTGAATTAATGAAAGTCCGGATTAAACAAAATAACTCATGGAATGACCCAAGGTACAGTACATGTTTACACACGAACGTGTACAGTAGGCCTACAGTATTTTAAATTTAAGAAATACAAATATTATTTAGTATACAAGATATAATGCAATACAGTATTAGGACCTACAAAATACAGACTAACTAGGGTAGTACAGAATTACAAGATGACAATCAACGCACACCTTCATTGACCACATCTCACACGCTTACTGGTTTGAAGAAACTGCTTATCTTTTAGGTCGGTGGATGCAGCATGGGTCTCGGCCCACAAGTGGCCATGGCTGGTCCGTGGTCCAACAGCTCTGCACTCTGACGGCCAACCGAACAGAGGAGGGGTGGCCACGGCTCTACCGTGGCTCTACGCCTCTGCATTCAGGAGACGGGCAAGGGCTGGACCTCACGGCTGGCCCCATCCGTCGGCTGTCCTGAGAATGGTTTTCCGTGGTTTTCCATTCTTCTGCACTAAGGCGAATGCCGGGATAGTTCCTAGTATAGGCCACGACCGCCAACTCTCTCCGTTTCTCCGCACATCTCCTTCGCCGCAACAAATCTCCCGGCGTGAGAGACGGCGTCACCGTCTAAGAGGTCCGCCTCCCCCTTTAGGGGAGGAATGAAACCATTTTAATAACAATAATGTTACTGGCTTTACGTCCCACTACTTTCTCGGTTACCGAGCTCGATAGCTGCAGTCGCTTAAGTGCGGCCAGTATCCAGTATTCGGGAGATAGTAGGTTCGAATCCCACTGTCGGCAGCCCTGAAAATGGTTTTCCGTGGTTTCCCATTTTCACACGAGGCAAATGCTGGGGCTGTACCTTAATTAAGGCCACGGCCGCTTCCTTTCCACTCCTAGCCCTTTCCTGTCCCATCGTCGCCGTAAGACCTATCTGTGTCGGTGCGACGTAAAACAACTAGAAAAAAAAACTTTCTCGGTTTTCGGAGGTGCCAGATTAATCGAAGTCCTGACTAATGGGGTCCGGATTAATGAGGTTCAACTGTAGTTTCCAACCAAGATGGTCACGGTAGAAACCCAACCTATAAATTTTCACGGTTGTGGAATTATTAATTCGTCTTTAAAGTTCGAATTCCTCCTAAAAGTGTAGGTTCTATACCTGGATTAAAAGCCACTCTTTGGTTTAATGGTCTTCCACGCAGTGTCGTAAGTCATGAAGTTTATGGAAACATTCCCTAGTAAGAGAACAGTTTCCTTTTACAGACGTATTACGAGTGACCTTGACGTGATCCAAACGTACTTTACTTCTCCATTAAACGGTACTTGGAATGCGAATAACCTCTCGCAAGATTAGCCCGTGACGTGAGGCGGTATCCATCTTTAGTGTGCGCGCAGCCGGCCGCGAAGTTGTCGTCCTTGCACGAGCGCGCCTGCCCTTGAACACAGAGAGACCTCACATCCTCCCCCAACTACCCTTGACCAGGCTAATCCCTCCTTAGCCCAGATTAAAGTGTGTTCTCTATCATATCCTTGTTGAAAGCGAACCAACCTTCTCACTTCGATAACATATTTCCAGACCTTACTTTCCATCAAGTGAGGGATCTAGAAATAGAATATATCCTGTCACATATAGAAATCTTTTTTTTCTCTTTCTGGGAAACAATTGTTGTTTGAGAGTTTTCATTTGGACGACCTGAGTAGCTCGGACGGTAAAGCGCTGGCCTTCTAAGCCCAACTTGGCAGCTAACATACTGGCTCAGTCCGGTGCTCAAAAACAAAATACAAAATGTGTGACGCGATGTTACCTAGCAAGCGTGCAGGCTGTGATGTGAAGTATTAGTGGATGGCCATGGTCGTTAAGGCGTTCAAGTCTATATTGTTTGACACCGTGGTTAGCAGGAAAAATGTGTCACCATCAGAATGTTGGCCGGCAGGGTGGTATACAATTTCTAATCACTAGATTGCGTGCCAAAAGCCTCGATTTAATTCCAAAGCTTTGCGCAGTGCTCATACGGAGCGAGGGCATACGACGCTGTTGATGGTGATTCGTCCGTAGGATGGTGACGTTAAGCCTTGAGCAGATCCCTTGGTGCTATTCGACAGGAGTAGGCTACGTGCCGACACCGGGTTTCACTCTCTTCCTACCTCATTATCATCATCCCATATCCAGACACACAGGTTGCCTATGGGTGACAAATAGAAACATCTGCACCAGGCGAGACGAACATGTCCTCGGACACTCCCGGCACTAAAAGCCATACGATAAAAAATTAATTAAATAATCTTTATCAATTTGAATTTCATTTATTGAAAGACATATTTATGATCATATGTTGTTCTCAAACGGAAATTTGACACAACTTTTCTTTGGTTTTAATAAGCATAATACTTTATTTTTTACTATTTTCCCCAACAGCTCGAACTGGAAATATCCAACGAAATGTCGTCTCACACTCTAGTCGAGTCGCGATTGCAGTATCGCACATGTAGACCTTGGCCAGTTTTAGAGTTGGATGCTCTTCCTGACTAGAGCCCTACGTGTTTCTGTGCTGGTTGGCAGAATAGAGCGGTGTGTCGTAAGATAAACAGTCAGAGCCCGAACGAGAGGAATTAACCTGACACTGTGTAAATCCTCGAACCTGGGACCCTCTGAACCGAAGCCTTTGCTGACCATTCAGCAAAAAACGCTAGGAAACATTTCATTAATACGACCATACTTTCTCTTGGTTGCGTGATCCATTAATTCTGGATATCACTTGTTTAGAGGAGGAGAAAATGCACACGAGTTCAGCTGACAAACAAGTGTTGTCGAGAAACCTCTCGAGCGTGTATGACCTTCATCTAAAACTGCAAGTTGCCTCAACAAGGCCTGAATGCAGATTTATGACAAGCAGCCAATTGATTCTGTTTGACCTACCAGTTAGCTCGCCGTTGGGATTACTTAATTGTTTGGTTCACCTTTAGACAGCTCCAGTGGGTCAATCAACAGTGAACTTTGTCTGCCTGTCCACATGACAATCCATCAGTCGGTCTCCGCTGGATAACATTAACTGTACATGCCTTAGCTGCTTCATTCGTACCTCCTACACAGGACGTGTCAAACATATGTCCCGTAGAGGTATCCACCCTCTACGGGATTGTTTGTTTTTATAGTCTGCAATGCTTCCACGTAGTACAATACGATGCCTTAGATAATAATAATTATAATGTCCGCTTCTGTGGTGCGGATCGAATCCGCACTCAAAAGGGGAGCTTTTTTTCCCGGTCATTAATGTTTTTTGGATAGAATTGAAGCTAAGGTCATTACAATTGTAGTGGTTAGTGTGATTAGCTGCTACGACCCGGAGGCCCGGGTTCGATCCCCGGCTCTGCCACGAAATTTGAAAAAGTGGTACGAAGACTGGGACGGCGTCCGCACAGCCTCGGGAGGTCAGCTGCGAAGGGGGGGGGGGGGTCGATTCCCACCTCAGCGATCTTCGAAGGGGTTTCCCGTGGTTTTCCACTTCTCCAGGCAAATGACGGGATAATAATAATAATAATCGTATGGCCTCAGCTACTGTGTGCAGACATTTCAATTTGACGCCATCTGGCTGTTTCCTCGTCAATTTCGACGTTCAGTTTATACTCTAAGCCCACTAGATGGCAGACCGAGTAAACCGAAACTTTCTTGGGCGTCTATGGCTGAGATTTAATGAATTTTGTTGGGTAAACAACAAACGGGTCACCAGAGATCTTTTACATGCCGACATCGTACGACATGGAGTGTCGAATGGACTTTTTTCCGACCTTCAAAAATCCGACCACCTCTGCCGGATTTGAACCCGCTATCTTGGGATACGAAGGCCTGCACTCTACCACCTAACTTAAGGCCAAGGCCGCTTCCTTCCCTCTCCTTTGTCTATCCGTTCCAATCTTCCCATCCCCCACAAGGCCCCTGTTCAACATAGCACGTGAGGCCGCCTGGAAGAGGTACTGATCCTCCTTTCCAATTGTATCCCCGACCAACTATCTCACGCTCCAGGATACTGCCCCTGAGGCGGTAGAGGTGGGATCCCTCGCCGAGTCCGAGGTAGAACACAGCCCTGGAAGGTAAACGGATTGAATAATAATAATAATAATAATAATAATAATAATAATAATAATAATAATAATAATAATAATAATAATAAAGGCATTCTGTTACAGTTCTGTTGGGCCTTGGCCGCACTCGAAGGCTTGTATATTATCGACCGAGTTGGCCATGCAGTTAGGGTCGCGTAGCTGTGAGGTTTCGTTCAGGAGATGTTGAGTGAATTCCACCGTCGGCAATCCTGAAGATGGTTTTCCATGGTTTCCCATTTTACACCAGACAAACGCTGGGACTGTATCTGAGTCAAGGCCATGGCCGTTACCTTCATAGTTCTATCCCTTTCCTATCCTTGCGCTACCGAAATCCTTCGATGTGTTAAAGCAACGTTAAACCAGCAGAAAAAAGAGAAACTGGGTTATGTAGGGAGAAGTACCCCTCGGGGCATGCCTGATACTACTGGGGTACGAGAGCAGACTTCAAAAGGAAATATGAAGAAAAAAAATTAAAAACGGAAGGAAATAAGAAGAAAGTTTTAGTTTAAAAATCCTCATTTCGTTAACCGTGCCGTGAAATTCAGGGCCCAGTTTTCAATAACATATCTATGGAAGAGTAAGTTTTTTTTTCTTTTTGCGTCCCACCGACGCCTGGTGTGAAAATCGGAAACCACGGAAAACCATTTTCAGGGCTGCCGACAGTGCGGTTCGAACCTACTATCTCCCGAATACTGGATACTGGCCGCACTTAAGCGACTGCAGCTATCGAGCTCGGTGAGAGCCAGTTTTCATCCATGGTGTACCCGAGAAGGCGAAATGAATTATGGTGAATTAAATTGGGTAAGGAGTTCCAAGGAATCGGCTGTGGCCTATGAATAGGAATTCTCCCGTCATTTGGCAGCAAGTGAAAATGAGAACCACAGAAAGCCATTCTCACGGCAGCCTACGGGGGGTTTCGAACTCACTCGCCTCCCGAATGCGGAGTCTGGCTCCATAGCCATAGCGCATTAACGCGGGCGGCCATTATGTTCGGTACGTGAACTATTATAACTAGTATGACCGAGCTCGATAGCTGCAGTCGCTTAAGTGCGGCCAGTATCCAGTGATCGGGAGATAGTGTGTTCGAGCCCCACTGTCGGCAGCCCTGAAGATGGTTTTCCGTGGTTTCCCATTTTCACACCAGGCAAATGCCGGGGCTGTACCTTAGTTAAGGCCACGGCCGCTTCCTTCCAATTCCTAGGCCTTTCCTATCCCATCGTCGCCGTAAAGCATATCTGTGTCGGTGCGAAGTAAAGCAAATAGCAAGTATATATAACTAGTATGAAATTTTGCACACATATTTATGACTATACTGTGAATCAAAAACTCTACCATTTTTAATATAGCTTGGAAATTGTGATATTTTAAAACATTGTATGTTAATGTTTTGTTAAAATAAATTTTTTGTAATTATATTTTAATTAATCAGTGCAGTAGACAATATTGATCAAATATACAAATTCTACAGTTTTGTATGCTGTATATCGAATGTAGTAAAAATTTGGAGGCATTGGTAACACTACTTTAGTAGGAGGCTGCAGCCTGTCTATATCATTGAAAGAGTATACAGTTTTAAAGAACAGTGCTTGAAGAAAACGAGAAATCTAGGTCCTGGAAGTGTAATTCATTGGAATCAATTAAGTCTTTTACTTCTTTCTTAACCTGTTTACCGTCCAGCGAGGGATCCCACATCTACCGCCTCAAAGGCAGTAGCCTGGAGCGTGAGATTTGGGTCGTGAGGATACAACTGGAGAGGATTACCAGTACCTCGCGTAGGCGGTATGACCTGCTATATTGAACAGGGGCCTTGTGGGGGGAGGGGGATGGGAAGATTACAAGGGATAGGTAAAGAAGAAAGGAGGAACCTTCCGTGTCCTTAAGTTAGGTATCATCCCAACATTTGCCTGGACAAGGAGTGGGAAACCACGGAAAATCACTTCGAGGACGGGTGAGGTGGAACTCGAGCGTCCTCCACTCATTTGACCTCCAGAGACTGAGTGGACCCCGTTTCAGTCCTCGTACCACTTTTCAAATTTCGTGGCAGAGCCGGGAATCGAACCCGGGCCTCCGTGGCTGGCAGCTAATCACACTAACCACTATACCACACTGACGGACGGACTTCAACTAGTAAAATTTTAGCATTTCTGACTTTTATATTATGGTGGATACAGAAATGGTATGACAATTTCAGCATCATTTCGCAGTGGGCTCACAACCGCCTGCCCTTGTTTATAATCCCCCTGTAGGTGGGGGCGGTAGAATAACACCCACGGTATCCCCTACCTGTCGTAAGATGCGACTAAAAGGGGACCCAGGGGCTCTGAACTTCGGAGCGTGGGTTGGTGACCACGGGGCCCTTAGCTGAGTCCTGGCATTGTTTCCACTTACTTGTGCCAGGCTCCTCACTTTCATCTATCCTATCCGACCTCCCTGGGTCAACTCTTGTTCTTTTTAGACCCCGACGGTATTACGTATGGAGGCCTAGGGAATCTTTCTTTTTCATGCCCTTCATGGCCCTTGTTTTCCTTTGGCCGATACCTTCTTTTTTTGAAATGTCGGACCCCTTCACTTTTTTCTCTCTGATTAGTGTTATGTAGAGGATGGTTGCCTAGTTGTACTTCCTCTTAAAACAACAATCACCACCACCACCTTGTGTATAATCCTTGATCAGCCACACGTTTTGCTACATCATGTGCAAGTTCCCTCCCTGGCCTCGTGGTCTCCTTGTGTTCCTGAACAAAGAGTTAATAAATAGCTCTCTCCATTGTGTACACGTCTCTGTTTGTGCGCTGAATACCACACGGAATTCCTCTCGCGATAACGTTCAGGTAGCAGATTAAAGAACACGTTACCTCGTAAATTTGTGCTCTGAGTACCTAAAAAGGTAAAGAAAAAGAGAAAATGTCACAAAGACGAGTAGTAACAAGGTGAAGAGAAATACTGCTACTGTTTCTTACGTCAGTCGTTTGCTTTTCATCCGTGGACTTTTAACTCAGCACTGTTATCTCCAGTCTGCTTGGAGTAGAACTGATTTGTCACCAAAGAGCAATGGACCATTCTCCAAACATCCTTGCTACAGATCAACATCGTGAGAACAATAACAGACCAAAAATTACGAAGGTGGTTCATAAAGTAAGGTAAGAAAATGGCCCACATTGTTGTCCCAAGGAAAGAAAATCCATTAAAGGAATGCAGCCGCCGGACTGAGTAGCCAGGACGGTAGAGAGCTGGCATTCTGAAACCGACTTGGCAGGTTCGATCCTGGCTCAGCCCAATGGTATTTGAAGGTGCTCAAATACGTCATCCTCGTGTCGGTAGATTTAATTCCACGTAAAAGAACTCCTGCAGGACAAAATTCAGCCACTTCGGTGTCTCCGAAAAACCAAAAAATGTATTCAGTGGTACGTAAAACCAATAACATAATAATAATAATAATAATAATAATAATAATAATAATAATAATAATAATAATAATAATAATAATAATAATAATAATAGTAATGCGCTGATCAGGCCCTGGGAGGGGGTGGGAAGATGGGAAGGTATAGACAAGGAAGAGGCCATGACCTTAATTTAGGTACCATCCCGGTATTTGCCTGGAGGAGAAGTGGGAAACCACGGAAAACTACTTCGAGGATGGCTGAGGTAGGAATCGAACGCCCTCCCCCTCTACTCAGTTGACCTTCCGAGGCTGAGTGGACTCGGTTCCAGCCCTCGTACCACTTTTCAAATTACGTGACAGAGCCGGGAATCGAACCCAGACCTCCGAGGGTGGCAGCTAATCACACTAACCACTACACCACAGAGGCGGACATTATTATTATTATTATTATTATTATTATTATTATTATTATTATTATTATTATTATTATTATTATTATTATTATTATTATTCGTTTCGGCCGGCTGTGGACCACGTTATTTCAACCGTTTGCATCCTTGAGCTTTAATTCTTTGCCAGTATTCCCGCATTCCGTTTCTGTGAGCCTCCTTTCTTTCATCACTCCACTTCTTGCCTGTTTTCAGCTTCGGCTTTTCTTCGAATCGCTGGTATGCTCGAACTTTCTTCTGGAGAGGAACGTTCCTGGATGTCTTTATGTGTGATCCCTATTTCTTGAAGATCTTTCTCAACTTCGGTGAACCAGAGTCCCTTGGTTTTCTTGTTTGCAAAGTAGGATAAGATCCGGTTGGTCAATTTCTGCGAGCTCATACGTGTTATGTGGCCATAAAAATTAATCCTCCTTTTTCCGAATGGTGTCCGTTATCCTTCCCACATTATTATTATTATTATTATAACCTTTGTTAGACTGATGTTTCCCTCTTCGTTTCCGCGTTTTCCTGATTTTCAGAACTTTTTTTTTTTTTTTTTTTGCTATTTGCTTTACGTCGCACCGACACAGATATGTCTTACGGCGACGATGGGATAGGAAAGGCCTAGGAATTGGAAGGAAGCGGCCGTGGCCTTAATTAAGGTACAGCCCCGGCATTTGCCTGGTGTGAAAATGGGAAACCACGGAAAAACATCTTCAGGGCTGCCGACAGTGGGGCTCGAACCCACGATCTCCCGATTACTGGATACTGGCCGCACTTAAGCGACTGCAGCTATTGAGCTTGGTGGTTTTCGGAACTAAAGCAGATACATTATAATTCAAATCCAAACGGAATGCTGTCTTCCTAGTAAATATTATAAAACGTCGTGTTTTTAGAAAGGCAGTTTTCACTTTGTGCCCCAGAAGCTGACAATGCGCGGTGTACTGCTGTCCACATTCCTTACGCTAGCAGTTTTCTCAGTAACGAACAGTGGACATGTGATGGGAGAGCAGACAACAAGAAAGGCAGTAACGTACAATGAAACCATTATTTTTCTGTTCGTTAATAAAACTGGACACAATAACGTACTTCTTTCGTGAACATAATTGCAGCAAATGAGAAGGTTAAAAATATGAACGAAAGTCAAATTTGAGGAATATGTCCCAGAAATCCACAGCCTTTGTTCAATTATTTATTTACAAATGCCACAGCTCAATAAAATTCCATTCATAGACATCATACCTTTCGCAAGTATTTCTAAAATAATAAATTTAAACTCCACAAACATGAACTAAAGGAGATCGGGCAGGGTAGTTGAAATTGAGGAGCCTGATACAAGTAAACAGAAGGAATGGCAAACTCTGCTATGCGTCCTGTGGTCGCCAACCCACGCTCCCAAATTTAGATCTCCTGGAGTTCCTCTTCTCATTGACCTCTTACTACAGGCAGGGGTACTGGGACTAATCTACTGTATGCCTCCACACAAAATGAGTTTGTCAGCCGGTGTACCCCTATACTTCGACACTTGCTGGGGCATCGCGTCACTGATACTGAATAGGATTTAGAAAATGGCCGGGGCAGAAGACTGGCCAAATATTGGCCATATAAACAGTTAAAAACGTTTTTAAAATTTTAGTTTCTGTTTCATGAGGAACTAGCAATTTGTGAACAAAGAAAAGCGTGATCGATCACATAAAATAACAACTGCAAAAGTTTCTAACAATACGTACTTTTACAAAACAGCCCCCAGAGCGTAATTATGAGGGAGAAAGAGCTCCCACTTTCACAAGGCCTACAAGCGTTTATTGTATAAACGGGGAAATTAACGTCCCAATTTGATAGACACTGTTCAAATAATGCGCTAACCGAAGAGAACAAACTCCCAGTCTTCCATATCTGAAGAGTTTGACAAAAATTTACGCGACCTTCTTCTTTTGTTTCCAGAGGAGGAAAGAAACCTTCAAAGTATACACTTGACACTCGCCGCACTTATTCCACACTGATGCAACAACATCTAAACTTAGATCACAAGGGTACACAACAAACAGGAGCAGAAGCTCATAGACTAGGTCTAGATAAAATTAAATATAATGTTCAGTAGAAAATAGGCTAATAACAAATAGAAGAGGAGGTGCTGAACCCTCTCAAGCAATCCCATGACATGACCACAATAAAACCTAAAGGGGCAGAAGGCCAGGTGACACAGCAGATAAGCCATTCTACTTTGTGGCTAAGAAAGGGAAAGTAAACGATCGAAAAGCAAGAAGGAAAAATAAATTTAAAAAAAATAAAGTTAATCACAATAAATAAAAATGAATAAGGAAAACGAGGATCCACACTCGTGCTTCCTTATGACATGAAACCCGCTCGGCTGGTTACAGCAGTACTTAGGAAATCTACGTCTTACGAAATTAATTTAAGTTAGAAAAACCCTACATTAAAATAAAGTAAACGTGGCACAATCCTAACCGTTACATGCTAGAAGGGAATGCTGGTATTTTCCTGTCACCACACACAATCAGGATAAAGCCGCCTACCTTAGATACTGCCCCAGCTCGTCCACGGCCTTAAGTGAGATATACTTTCACACGTCGACGCATCAGTCGATATAGATTTTGGGAGGCCACGATCAACTTATTTATAATGACGAGCTGGGCAATGATTGGTTGATTTAATTTTGAGAGTTCACCACAGGCAACTGAAGAACTGAAGAAATAAACCAGGGAATGCCAACTCCCAACCATTACAATTCTCCACTAAAGAGAGTTCATTCCAATTCCATAGGTGGCACCCCAAACAAAAATAATACATCTGTTAACAGGCTTAAAAATCACGTAGTGTTCTCAACATTCAGCTTGTCTCCACAAGACTTCCCCGTGTTCGGATGTTCAAAGTATTGCCTAACACTAAGGAAAGACCTTGCTGATGGCACAGTTATTATTAACGTGAATGCAAATAGCAAAGTATCTTGCAATGTTGCCAATAATAAGTATTGACTTCAGACTACTAGGCTGTTTTGCTTCCTTCCCAGTCCTAGAATTTTTATCACACTCTGAACACATATCACTCTTAAAATAAATGTACTCGATGTTGCCAGCACTATATATAGCTGCTACTATAGGAAAAATACTACTTTACACAACTATCCTGTCCATGCGTAGATATAAAGTTTTTGGGATGGTTGAAAGCTTCAACTAAAACATTATCGGGACATGAAACTTTCAGACAAAACTCATAATTATTGGATGGTGTCTATAGTTAACAATATTACCTTGACATGTTTTCAAAAATAGAAATTAATATAATTGATATATATTAAATACAGTATAGTAATGGACACAGAAAGGTGCCTTGTGGGACACTATTTCTTTCGACTCTTCATTTTACATCCTATTGCAACGAGACAAACGCCGTTCTACACAGCAATAGTGTCGCAGTTTTTTACAACGAATTTTTCCGTTCAAATTAATATATGTTGACGTAACATCACTGTGAAGTTAGACCTTCAGAATCGTTTATTCTAAATTTTGAAATGGTGTAACTTATAAAGTTGAAAACTTAGAGAAAAGAGTGAGACTCAAATTGAAGGTCTCAAGATATTATTTCATGAGGAATATTTTTTTTAACAACTTACATTTTCCAAAAAATGAAAAATCATTAAAAATATTAAAACCGCCTGTTTCATTGAAACTTGGCCCACATAAAGAAGAAATAAAAAAATCACTACCACAAAAATCAGCAACAAATACAGGGGGAATCGAGCAAGTCCTGTGCAGGGTAAATGCGTGAATTCAATCTCGGAAGGCCATCGGAGTCATTAGGACTAGAGTTCTAACATTTCTCAAATTTTGACATTTGCGTTTCATTCCATATTGAAACCGTGTAATTTTTTTTAAATTTTCGAATCTGCGTTGTAGTTTCAACACCTTACGTCATATATTGTAAATTAGGCTAGAGCCGTGAACATGTATTACATCACACCAATTCACATTTGCATAACGTCCACATAAAATGACTAATCCAATTATCGGGTGTAAATGTAAATTAACTGTTAAGAATAACCGGATTAGGGCATTTAAATGTCGTGCCGGTGGAGTTCTTGACGAAAGGAGCATAGCAATATTCGTCCGAACTATCGGAGTTGTCCGCCTCCGTGGAGTAGTGGTTAGCGTGATTAGCTGTCACCCCCGGAGTTCCGGGTTCGATTCCCGGCTCTGCCACGAAATTTGAAATTTGAAAAGGGCTGGAACGGGGTCCACTCAGCCTCGGGAGGTCAACTGAATAGATGTGGGTTCGATTCCCACCTCAGCCATCCTGGAAGTGGTTTTCCGTGGTTTCCCACTTCTCCTCCAGGCGAATGCCGGGATGGTACCTAACTTAAGGCCACGGCCGCTTCCTTCCCTCCTCCTTGCCTATCCCTTCCAATCTTCCCATCCCTCCACAAGGCCCCTGTACAGCATAGCAGGTGAGGCCGCCTGGGCGAGGTACTGGTCATACTCCCCAGTTGTATCCCCCGACCAAGAGTCTGAAGCTCCAGGATACTGCCCTTGAGGCGGTAGAGGTGGGATCCCGCGCTAAGTCCGAGGGAAAAACCGAACCTGGAGGGTAAACAGATGATGATGATGATGATGATGATGACTATCGGAGTTCATGGTTTATGACATTCTTAACTACATTAAGCCATATTGATGTGACGAGTGTAATCAGTCGGCCTATCACGATGGCATGTCGCCGATCAATAGTTTTAAGCTATGGACCTAGTCCTTGATGATCAAACATCTAACTACAGGACGGTAGTTTTCCAGGTTTTTTACCCCGACCAGGCATATGATCGTGTTAGTTGGAGAAACAAAGGCTGGGATGAGTGGCTCAGACGTTTGAGGCGCTGGTTCGATCCTGGCTCACTTTGGTGGTATTTGAAGGTGCTCAAATACGTCAGCCTCGTGTCGGTAGATTTACTGGCACGTAAAAGAACTCCTGCGGGACTAATATTGTAGCGGTTTCCAAAATTTACAGTCATGGCGTCTTTAAGCAGAATTTTTTCCGTGGGGTCCAAAGTTACGACACATTGTTAAGAATAAAACTCTACCTTCTTACTGTGCTAGTTTAATAAAGGATAGCCCAATCACTGAATGTATGGTCGTGCTGTTAAGGTCGCGCAACTGTGAGCTTGGATTTGTGGGATAGTATGTTCCAGTCCCACCATCGGTAGCCCTGAAGGTTCTTTTCCGTGGTTTCCCATTTTCACAGCAGGTAAATCCTGGGGTTGTAACTTAATTAAGGCCACGGCCACTACCTTCCATCCTTCTGTCACCGAAAATACAAAAATGACTGTATCTTTTCTTGTAATGCGGGAACATTCCTAGATGGGTCCGTTACCGGTTAATGGATTCTTTCAGCATGCCCCGAGTATGTTAATATTCTACTCCTTATAGCATTTAAAGGCAAGCATACACATAGAGGTAACTGAATTCCTTATAATTATTTCATATTAATTGTTATTTTCTACTGGTAGTTCTTTCTTTCTTTCTTTCTTTCTTTCTTTCTTTCTTTCTTTCTTTCTTTCTTTCTTTCTTTCTTCCTTTCTTAATCTGCTTACCCTCCAGCGTCAGTTTCTCCGTCGGACTCAGCGAGGGATCTCACCTCTACCGCCTCAAGGGCAGTATCCTGGAACTTCAGGCTCTGGGTCGGGGATACAACTGGGGAGGATGACCAGTACCTCGCCCAGGCGGCCTCACCTGCTATGTTGAACAGGGGCCTTGCTGGGGGATGGGAAGATTGGAAGGGATAGACAAGGAAGGCGGAAGGAAGCGGCCGTGGCCTTAAGTTAGGTACCATCCCGGCATTTGCCTGGAGGAGAAGTGGGAAACCACGGAAAACCACTTCCAGGATGGCGGAGGTAGGAATCGAACTCACCTCTACTCAGTTCACCTCCGGAGGCTGAGTGGACCCCGTTCCAACCCTTGTACCACTTTTCAAACTTCGTGGCAGAGCCGGGAATCGAACCTGGGCCTCCGGGGATGGCAGCTAATCACACTAACCACTACACCACAGAGGCGGACTCTACTGGTAGTATGTAGCGGAATAGTTTCACTAATAGCAGAATTATGTGATGATGACAGCAGATTTTCGCTTCGACGTGCTGGCAAGACTGAGAGAAGCTTAGATTGGGGAATGCATATAATGCCGGTTTGAACATTTTGAATACTTCGAATACTTCTTGCTCAATTCATTTTCTGGGGTGCTGAGTCAATACTGAGTCATTACTGCGAAAAATATCGGTAATATTTTCAGATTTCTAGGGAACCCTGTTCTCTCTTGCGTCTTACGAAAATCCGTCGGTGCAGTAGACGTTACAGCAAATAGAATGTTTACCTGTGTCTACACTCCAAAACTGTACAAGGATTCGTGACCTTCAAGGTGACATCAAGATATGCGGTAGCCAATCGTCACAGTCCATAGGTCGCTAATGTCATTTTATCTTTTCATAGACCGAATATACCAAGTACAGTTTTCTCCAAATATTCTGCTGTTATTTATGGAAAAAAAAAAAACCTTCTCCCATTACCAAAAGAAAATGATTATATATACATCTCTTGGTCATGACCATTTATCAACAGCTGCTATTTCATCGACCACCAGTCATAAGATAGCGTGCACGGTTGCTAGGTAACTTGGTCTGACCATCCATACATACCTTTCATCATAGCCTGCGCGGTTGCTAGGTAACATTGCCTGGCCATCCATACATGCCTTATATTACAGCCTGCACGGATGGTAGGTAACATTGCCTGGCCATCCATACATGCCTTATATCATAGCCTGCACGGATGGTAGGTAATATTGCCTGGCCATCCATACATGCCTTATATCACAGCCTGCACGGTTGCTAGGTAACATTGCCTGACCATCCATACATGCCTTATATCATAGCCTGCACGATTGCTAGGTAACATTGCCTGGCCATCCATACATACCTTACATCGCAGCCTGCGTGGTTGCTAGGTAACATTGCCTGACCATCCATAGGCTACATGCCTTGTATCATACCCTTCACGGTTGCTAGGTAACATTGCCTGACCATCCATACATGCCTTATATTATAGCCTGCACGTTTGCTAGGTAACACTGCCTGACCATCCATACATGCCTTATATCATAGCCTGCACGATTGCTAGGTAACATTGCCTGGCCATCCATACATACCTTACATCGCAGCCTGCGTGGTTGCTAGGTAACATTGCCTGACCATCCATAGGCTACATGCCTTGTATCATACCCTTCACGGTTGCTAGGTAACATTGCCTGACAATCCATACATGCCTTATATTATAGCCTGCACGTTTGCTAGGTAACACTGCCTGGCCATCCATACATGCCTTATATCATAGCCTGCACGATTGCTAGGTAACATTGCATGACCATCCATACATGCCTTATATCATAGCCTGCACGATTGCTAGGTAACATTGCCTGGCCATCAATACATACCTTACATCGCAGCCTGCGTGGTTGCTAGGTAACATTGCCTGACCATCCATAGGCTACATGCCTTGTATCATACCCTTTACGGTTGCTAGGTAACATTGCCTGACCATCCATACATGCCTTATATTATAGCCTGCACGTTTGCTAGGTAACATTGCCTGGCCATCCATACATACCTTATATTATAGCCTGCACGGTTGCTAGGTAACATTGCCTGGCCATCCATACATACCTTACATCATAGCCTGCACGGTTGGTAGGTAACATACCGGGCGAGTTGGCCGTGCGGTCAGGGGCGCGCGGCTGCGAGCTTGCATCCGGGAGATAGTGCGTTCGAATCCCACTGTCGGCAGCCCTGAAGATGGTTTACCGTAGTTTCCCATTTTCACACCAGGCAAATGCTGGGGCTGTACTTTAATTAAAACCACGGTTGCTTCCTTCCAATTCCTAGGCCTTTCCTATCTCATCGTCGTCATAAGACCTATCTGTGTCAGTGCGACGTAAAGCCACTAGCTAATAACATTGCCTGACCATCCATATATACCTTACATCATAGCCTGCACGGTTGCTAGGGTTACACTTCCGTCACTCTAAGTTTCGTGACGCAAGTTTTTCAGGTGACTCCCAGCCATAAGACATATTTAAGTCAAAAAGTCTTTAATACAGTTACTACTACTTTTGAGAATCTGAAGAAATACTTTTTTTCCTTCGCCACTTTCCCAATTTATTGGGGTCGGCACTTCATATTAATTTGCCCGAGTTTTACGGCTAGATGCCCTTTCTGACGCCAACCCTATGCGTATTTCTGTGGTGGACGTTAATGAGGTGTGTTGTATGGAGATGAAGAGAAGAGAGGACGACCAAAAAGTACTCAGTCGCCTAGCCAGAGGAATTTACTATACGCAGTTAAAATCCCCCCGCCCGGCCGAGAATCGAAGTCAAGGCCGTTTGAAACGAAGGCTAGTGTGCTGAGGTAAAGGAGAAGAAGAAGAATCATATTTGGGATGCGTTTCATATTTCTAAATATTCGTTCTCTACATTTCTTAGGGGCCGTGAATAGCTCAGCGGCTAAACTGCTCACTTCCCACTCGAGTTCGAATCCTGGTCGATCGCGGGTTGAGATGTTCATCTCATAAGGAAGGGCATCCGGCCGTAAATGCCCGGTCGAAACCAAAATGAGCTTGGGTGGCTTCAGTGACCCCAGAAATACCCGAAGAAAGTATCGCATAGTGAGTCTGGAACAAAGTATACTTTCCCGGCTTCTTGGCTACTCCCCTATTCAGATACAAACTTATCACTTTGTAACTTTCTTTCAGTAGCCTCCGTGGCTCAGGCGGCAGCGCGTCGGCCTCTCACCACTGGGTTCCGTGGTTCAAATCCCGGTACCGGACAAAGCTAAGGCGGGATAGATTTTTCTCCGGGCAATCCAGTGTTCCGTGTCATCTAGCAAAACTATCTACAGTAATATCATTTCATTCCATGTGCCAGTCATTAATCATTGTCCCAGAGGAGTGCGTTAGACATCGGCAGCCGGCACAATTCCTATCCTCGCCGCGAGATGGAGGCTTCATTCATTCCATCCCTGACTCGGTCACTGACTGGAAAACAGGATGTAGGTTTTCTTCTTTCTTCTCAACTTTCTTTCAACTGATCTATGATTGTTAACTACATGACAACATGTCAGCACTTAGAATTGTTTGTGAACAACATGACTCACTTAGACTGTGTACTTCATGGTGAAAAAATAAAAGAGGTACTGTCCTTTTATGGCACATATACCGAGTACTTCCTGAGACGTCCTTTTATGGCACATATACCGAATACTTCCTCAGACGTCCTTTTATGGCACATATACCGAATACTTCCTGAGACTTCCTTTATGGCACATATACCGAACACTTCCTGAGACGTCCTATTATGGCACAGATACCGAATACTTCCTGAGACGTCCTTTCATGGCACATGTACCGAATACTTCCTGAGACGTCCTTTATGGCACATATACCGAACACTTCCTGAGACGTCCTATTATGGCACAGATACCGAATACTTCCTGAGACGTCCTTTATGGCACATATACCGAACACTTCCTGAGACGTCCTATTATGGCACAGATACCGAATACTTCCTGAGACGTCCTTTCATGGCACATGTACCGAACACTTCCTGAGACGTCCTATTATGGCACAGATACCGAATACTTCCTGAGACGTCCTTTCATGGCACATGTACCGAATACTTCCTGAGACGTCATTTTATGGCACAGATACCGAATACTTCCTGAGACGTCCTTTTATGGCACATGTACCGAATACTTCCTGAGACGTCCTTTTATGGCACATATACCGAATACTTCCTGAGACGTCCTTTTATGGCACATATACCGAATACTTCCTGAGACGTCCTTTTATGGCACAGATACCGTCCTTTTATGGCTCATATACCGAATACTTCCTGAGACGTCTTTTTATGGCACAGATACCGAATACTTCTTGAGATGATACGTTTCATTTTATGGCGCATAACTTCACGGCGTGGAGCTTCATGCGAAGGCTGCGTTAAGAGATGGGGAAAAAATGTAATAAATAGCTTTTATAATGAAGTACGGTCATTATTTCCATGAGTGAACTAAGGTGTCCTAGTCGTTCCCTCAGTTAAGCTGGAGAAAAACTAATGAATAGTATGCGGATTTAAAGATAACGTTCTTTTGTTTTTGCATCATCAGTCCATAGACTGGTTTGATGAAAGGCTCCATGCCACCCTATCCTATGCTAACCTTTTCAGTTCTACGTAAGAACTACATCTCACATCTGATAATGTCCTTTTTAGCACTTAGTCCGGTTTCAGATATGAACTCGGGAGTTAAGTGTAGAGATGAGATTCTCATAGTAGGCTAGTTGTTTAGGTCAGTATGCCTTTCCTTAGAGAGCAGTGATGAACTGGGTAATACTAGCTAGTCGTGGAGTGTGTGGGCAGAATGAAACAGAAAACATGCATCGTCTACGCTTTAAAAGGAGGTGATATAGCACAGTCATGGGCCCCTCACAAGCCATGGGGATATGCGGGGTCCTTATCGCCGCCACTGCTCGAACGTAAAATAACTTCTTCTTCTTCTTCTTCGTCTTTTCCCGCTCATGCGGGGTCGACGTTTTTGACAAGTCTTTTCCATTTTCCTCGGTCCCAAATGGTGTTTTCAGTTAACTGCTTTTCTGCGAAGTCTTCTCGCACACAGTCCATCCATCTTCTTCTAGGTCTGCCTCTCTCCCTCCTGCCCTTCACCTCCAAGTCAAGCACTCTTCTTGCTACATAGTTCTCATCCCTGCGCTTAATGTGACCATACCAGAGCAACCGCCTTTCTTGAACTTTCTGTGATGCTTGAGTAACCTTAACACTGCCTCCTATGAAGCTGTTCTTGATATGGTCTTTCCTAGTAACACCACACATCCATCGTAGCATTTTCATTTCGGCTACATCCAACCGCTTATTTTGCGATTGTACTATTGGCCAAGTTTCTGCACCGTATATCATGGCAGGTCTCACCGCACTTTTGTAGACACTCCCTTTCACTTGGACATTTAGTCTCCTGTCGCTAAGGACACCAGACAGCCTTTTCCAATTTAACCAGGCAGTCTGAATTCGGTGTGTAATTTCCAGATCTAGATTGCCATCATCAGATACAGTTGATCCAAGGTACTTGAAACAATTACTTGCGAGGAGTTGATTTCCATCCATTTTCACACTATAATTTCCCTTTCCACCGAGGCACAAGTATTCTGACTTATTCCGGCTGATTTTAAGACCTCTATCCTCCAGTGCTTTTTTCCAGTGTTCTAGTTTAAGTTGAAGTTGTTCTATTAGTGCTGCATAGTACGATGTCATCTGCAAATAGCATGCACCAAGGAGCTGGATCTCTAAGACTTTCAGAGAGAACATCCATTATCAGATTAATGATATAAGGACTCAGCGCAGATCCTTGATGGAGACCAACTTCAACTGGAATGGTTTCCGTTAGCCCTACACTGCTTCTAACTTGCGTCTTTGACCCATGATACATGTCCTGAATGATGCGCACATACTTCTCTGGTACTCCCTTGGATCTCATGCATCTCCATACTTCTTGGCGGGGCACACGATCATAAGCCTTCTCTAAATCAATAAACACCATATGTAATTCTTTCCTCTTTTCTCTGTGTCTTTCCATGAGCTGTCTTAGAGAAAAAATGGCATCTATGGTTCCTTTCCCTGGCATAAATCCAAATTGTTCTGCTATTATTGTCTCCTGCCTAAGCCTACTTTCAATGACTTTTTCCCAGATTTTCATAGTGTGCGACATGAGTTTTATTCCTCTGTAATTTGCACAATCCTGAATGTCCCCTTTTTCTTTAAAAATGGGGATTATGGTACTCTTCCGCCACTCATTGGGCATTATTTCCTGTTGGAATATTTGTTGGAATAGGTTTAACAACATATTTATTCCCTCTTCTCCCAGGCATTTCCAGACCTCTACAGGGATTTCATCGGGGCCCGTTGCTTTTCCACTTTTCATTTTCTTCATAGCAGTTTCAACCTCTATCCTGCATATGTCAGTGGTTACATTATAATTTGGAATGCCATCTTCAAACACAAGCCGTTCATTCTCCTCATTAAGCAGCTTTTTAAAATACTCCTCCCATCTCTTCTTAATTAGGTTCTCATCTTGAATTACCATTCCTTGTTCATTCTTCATTTGCTTGATGTGTGTTAGATCTTTTGATGCTACATCCTGTGCCTTAGCAATTCTGAAGAGCTTTGCCTCGCCCTCTTTGGTCTCTAAATTTTCGTAGACTTCATTCCATGCCAATGCCTTTGCTCTTCCAACTCTTTTCGCAGCTTTATTAGCTTATCTGTAGTGTTCTCTATCTTCGGCTATTCCAGATTCTTCCCAGGCTTTCTTGGCTTGTTTTTTCATCTTGATCGCATTCTGGACCTCATCATTCCACCACCATGTTTCTTTATCAAGTGGAGTGCCTTTACCAGATGTCATACCGAGAACTTCCATACCAACTTTCTTGATAGCTTCAGCGTTTACTGTCCACCATTTCTGAACACCTTCTACTAACTGTGTTTCTTGGATCACCTTTTCCTTGAATTCACTTCTCAAAATTGGATCTTCTAACCTCCACCATTTGATTCTTGGAGTCATTTTCCTTACTGCTCTCTTCTTCATCCCTGTGCATACATAATCAAGCACTAGCACTCTGTGTTGTGGAGCTACGTCTTCCCCTAGTATGACTTTGCAGTCCTTTACCTCCTTCAGATGCATTCTTCTACACAAAAGAAAATGTATTCGGCTTTCCCGTCCTCCACTTTTGTATGTCCATAGATGCCTCTTGCTTTTCTGGAAGAAGGTGTTACAAATCGCCAGATCTGAAGCCAAGGCAAAATTTATCACTCTCTCACCCTCTTCATTTCTTGTATCAAATCCCCAACCTCCATGCACTCTTCTCAATGTTTCTCCTTCCATACTGGTTCCAACGTGTCCATTCAGATCTCCACCTAAGAATACTTTTTCATTTGCTGGTATGCTGGAAAGTTCTTCTTCCAGGTCTCTCCAGAAATCATCCTTTTCTTCCTCTTCACAACCAACTTGTGGAGCATAAGCAGTTATAATTGTGAACTCTTCCCCAAGGCACAGCTTCACACTCATTATTCTATCATTTCTTCTGTTTACACTGACCAGGCAGGTTACAAAGTCATTTGAAAGGATAAATCCAACACCATTTCTACCTGCACTGTTTGCTCCACTGTACAGCAACTTAAAACCACAGCCAAGCACTCTTGCCTTATTACCCTTCCACCTAGTTTCTTGAACACACAGAATTCCAATCCTCCTCCTCATCATCAGATCCACAACCTCTCTACCCTTCCCCGTCATAGATCCAACATTCAGTGTTCCAATTCTCACTTGAAATTGCTTCTTTAGCCAGGCCCGAACGTAAATAACTTCTGTGGGACAAAATTCTGGCACTTTGGAATCTCGGAAACCGTACGATCAGTTAGATTGACTCAAACCCAATATTGTTATTACCATCATGCATCCAAGGACTGATCACTCAGTATTGATTAATTACGAAGATCTCATGGGATTCTCTGTATCATCACGAGTTCGCCGTTAGTATTCCTATTATACAAGTTTTATCTAAAATTCCTATGACACACTTTGAGGACTTGTAGGGGGACAGCATGGGTAACATTTTGAACCGAAACGCTTGTCCGGAAACGTACAATTTCCCCGCTACAAGTAAAACGCCGCACTTATAATAGTCCCACGTCTGCTGGGTCAGTGAGTGGAGCGGAGTACGTAAGTTGCCGATGTGCTGACCACCCACTTCGATACATTGTACCTGTGCTCTGGTATGCTCGCTCACAAACATGTTTCAGTCAAATATCCGCCACTGCCATAACTCGCGCAAGATCTTCCTCTGACTTCACCGGAGTCTGGCAAACCAGACTCTTCTTGTGAAAGCACGGGCTGCTGCGCACATTGACACGGCAGAAAGCGTTGTGTTTTCAATGTAGCAGTAGAGAGCGGATGTCTTGTGAGCTTGTGAGTCTCCAAGGAGCGTTTTCTTCGTATACGTGTACTTGAAGATGAAACTACAGCAATATGCAATTCATTACTGTAAAGTAAATGCTACAGACTGCCTGAGGCATCTCTTGCCATCACAACAGTAATGAAATGAAATGGCATACGTCTTTTAGTGCCGGGATTGTCCGAGGACATGTTCGGCTCGCCAGCTGCAGGTATTTAGACTAGACTCCCGTAGGCGACCTGCGCGTCGTGATAAGGATGAAATGATGATAAAGACAACACATAAACCCAGCCCCCGTGCCAGTGAAAGTAACCAGTGATGGTTAAAATTCTCGACCCGGCCGGGAATCAAACCCGGGACCCCCGTGACCAGAGGCCAGCACGCTAACCATTTAGCCATGGAGCTGGATACAACAGCAATTACATAAACGCACTGCCCCCCCTCAGCATCACTTTGAAATAAAGGACACTTGATCGAGATAGAAGACCGTCCATCAGAGAGTGTTCAGATTTATACTCGACTTTATCGTGATTATCGTCAAGTACTGTGATAAAGAAATCTCCCTCTAATTTACCATACACGCGTAACTAATTTGCATTCATGAATGTTTCTATTTATCATGACTGTCAGCATTAATTGCATTACATAATGAATGCCCCATTTACTTCGTCATGAATACACACGATCTGTCACTACAAGCCGTATTGTGCAATTATATACCCCACCTCGGAACATTCCCTTCACTCCAAAACTATTAACTTTCACGTTACCAACGGAACTATCTTCTCGCCGGAAAGAGCAAACGGTGTTTCTGGGGATGTCTTGCAATGTACTTACAACGGTGTCTTCTCCAAACGGCTGATCCTGGAGAGAGGAATTATCATCTGATAAATCATATGAAAACATTTTTTTGTGTTAGTATGGCCCGCCTGAGGACTACGGTGCTTGTGCTTTAGCTGTGTTGTTGTTTTTGTTGTTTTCGATGGTTGCCACTTGTGGTGTTCTTAATGGTAGGTTTGGCTGCTGCTTCTTGTTTTAGTACCTTGACCTTTTCTGTCGTCCCAGTAATGCTTCTTTTTCTGGCTGAACTCTATTTTGCGTTCCTCTGACCATTTCCTTGTCTCATTGTGGTCAGTTTGTGTAAGCGATCTTGGGAAGGGTCTGGTTTTGATAGTTGAACGGTACTTGCTTTTGTTAATTATGATGGCATTATTAATATTAAGTTCTGCCAATTCCTTCTCTACTTGCTGCATGCATAGTGATTTATTATTATTATTATTATTATTATTATTATTATTATTATTATTATTATTATTAACAGTGTCACTTGCTTGCTCCAGTAAATATTCAAGGGCGCACACAGTGATGGATGTAACATTTAAAAATTATTCTTCTGATGGCATCTGTGACGGTTTCTTGGTGTTGGTAGAGTTCACGGTCTGCTTTGTACCATCGCCTTCCATCTGATAGGATCCTTGGTCCAACTATCCTTCTCAGGAACTTTCTTTCTTTATTATTATTATTATTATTATTATTATTATTATTATTATTATTATTATTATTATTATTATTATTATTATTATTATTATTATCGTCCGACTCGTTGGCTGAATGGTAAGCGTACTAGCCTTCGGTTCAGAGGGTCCCGGGTTCGATTCCCGGCAGGGTCGGGGATGTTAACTTTCATTGGTTAATTCCAATGACTCGGGGGCTGGGTGTTTGTGCTATCCCCATCATCCCTGCAAATCACACAAGACACATAACAATATCCTCCACCACAATAACACGCAATTACCTACACATGGGAGATGCCGCTCACCCTCACCGGAGGGTCTGCCTTACAAGGGCTGCACTCGGCTAGAAATAGCCACACGAAATTATTATTATTATTATTATTATTATTATTATTATTATTAGTTTACAATTTGTTATACTTCGCACCGACACAGATAGGTCTAATGGCGATGATGGGACAGGAAAGGGCTGGGCATCGGAAGGAAGCGGCCGTGGCCTTAATTAAGGTACAGCCCCACCATTGGCTGGTGTGGAAATGGGAAACTACGGTAAACCATCTTCAGGGTTGCCGACAGTGGGGTTCGAACCCATTATCTCCCGAATGCAAGCGCACACTTGCGTGCCTTTAACCGCAGGGCCAAATCGCCCTTATTATTATTATTATTATTATTATTATTATTATTATTATTATTATTATTATTATTATTAACAGTGTCACTTGCTTGCTCCAGTAAATATTCAAGGGCGCACACAGTGATGGATGTAACATTTAAAAATTATAGGATGTGCCTCGTCTCCCTCCTCCTCCTGCCAACCAGAAGACATGGCAACCCACCCAAATCTTAACCACGCCCATTGTTGCTTAACTTGGGAGATCTCACGGGATCCGGTGTTTCAACATGGTTACGGCCGTTGGCTGGAAGGAAGAGAAAATTATGTATTAATTTCTATTTATCGGAACTCTTTTCATCTCCCTTGTGGGTGAAGTGAAAGGATGTACTCATTAGCGTTACCCCTGCATGTCGCAAGGGGCTACTAAGAGGGTAACAGACAAAGAATCTGTACTCACTCTCTGGCCTTTTGAGCCCAAAAAAATGTAGCCTTGATTCTATCTTCTTCCGTGTACCCAAGTAATTTGTATGTATGTATATTCAGTCCTCAGCCCTAAGGCTGGTTGGATTCTCAACAGCTCTGCCATCAGCAGTCATAGATTGCCCAGGCATCACTGAAGAGGCGTACTAGGAAAATAAGGAGTGAGGTAGTTTCCCGTTACTTTCCTCACCGAGCCAGAATTTGCTATTACACATCAGTCTGCCAAGCCCATTGAAATGCATGCATCAACCGACCCTATGAGCAACATTTTCACACCATTCATAACAGGGACTGGCCACAGAAGGAATGGTATTACTAGCATCGCTCATACCTCAGTTACTTTCATATTGGCAAAGCCAAGGATAAGACAGAGACAGGTCTATGAAAGTAACAAACTTGCTCTAGCCTATACCAGAAGACAAAGTGCACTGTAAACACTAGGTCGTCGTTCACCGCGATCCTTCTTCAGCTTACTGAACAACACATGATAATAACGTGATGCTATGTCCGGACTGTATGGAGGATGTTGCCACCCCTACTTGAATCGCTGCAGCAGTTCGGACGTTTGACGGACGTTAAAGTGTTGCGATATCATGCAATTATCCAAGCGATTATCATATGTTCGGTAAGCTGAAAAGGAATGAGGAGGTGAAAGCAGCTCTCTCCTGTGGCTACCTAGCACTGGAGGTGATATCTACTCATCCGGAATAGAAAATTGGTTGACCCTTCCGAGAAATGTTTACAGTCTCTTAGGGACTATGTGAGAAAGCGAACTTAAATATATTGTCATAGCGGTGTTGCCTTTGAGTAGGTGGCTTCATAAATAACTTGGAAGTTTAACTTTTTGATTACCCCTCGTATATAGGAAGGCTTTTGGCGTTTATGTCAGGATAGGCTACGAAGATTCATCTCACTTCATACCCAACCTCATACACAAACTGACAAGGATTGGACACAAAACACACACTCATTTATAGAAAGAAAAACTACGGATTGGAATAATTTATCAACGGAGATGTTTGATACATTTCCAATTTCTTTGAAAGGACTAGATAAACGACCGAGAGGGAATCTACCACATAGACGACAGTCCTGAAAGCAGATCAATGGTGACGGATTGAAGTACGAATTCGAAACTCTGGGGGTATTCTACGTAAGATGTCCAAGAGTAGAATTGCACAGAACAGGTTCATTCCATCTCGCTTCAAGCCTTCAAATGCGCTTTAAGCACATAACTTAAGCAGCAATACAACGATGGGTGGGAAGTTGCTATTCCGGAATTGAAATATGAAATGTAACTAAACATTAGGCTGGTGATATTGGCAGCACTGGCTCTCGAACTTGTTAGCGGCTTGTCCAGTTTCGACGACGACTTAATATTCCACTTCCCTAACATATGGCCGGCACGTTTTGTTAACTTACTGACATAACTTTCTCAGTAGACCTGTTAACTGCCTGTCAGTTTAATCGTGCATGCACCACGCATGCTCGACAAGATCTATGCACGTACAGCGCATAAATCAGGGTGGCAACGTGTGCAGAGAAGCGAATGAGGAATTTAACGTTTTACATTGGATTAGCGGAATTTTCTACAAGGTGGGGGGATTGGACAACTGTTTACAGAAGTGACAGATATAAACATTTACATTAATCTTTGGAAGCGCCACACTTCAGGGAGCTGTTCGTTGGCGTGATCTCTCGAAGACTGTCCAATACTTCCAGGAATGATGGACATTCTGTTTCCTAACACTTCAGAATATAATATAGACTGCCAATTTTTTTTTGGTGATTTCTTCTTCTTGTTACTCCAGACTCTGCTGCTTACTTCAGACGCCGAAGTCTCTCCTGACACCCAATGCTACGTGGAGGGATGTATTCACGTTTGCGCTGATGTGTCTATGAATGAGACCACACGAATCCCTGTCGGACTGAGTGGCTCAGACGGTTGAGGCGCTGGCCTTCTGACCCCTAACTTAGCTGGTTCGATCCTGGCGCAGCCAGGTGGAAGAATTATTTTAAGTTGCTCAAATATGTCAGCCTCATGTCGGTAGATTTACCGGCACATAAAAGAAATCCTGTGCGACATAATTCCAGCACCTTGGCGTCTCCGAAAATTGTCAAAAGTAGTTAGTGGGACAAAAAGCAATAACATTATTATTTACAACACAAATACCCAGTCCATCTGACTCTGAGGAATTACCTAGACGAGAATAAATTCCCCGATCCACCTGGGAATCGAATCCGTGACCTCTAAACCATAGGCAAAGAACGGACCACTCAGCCGGACACGTTTTCAGCGTTGACGGTGGTTTTTATTTAAAAGGGAATGTTAGCTAAATACGATAGAAAAACAGAATACTTAATCATTTGATTTCCACAGAGAAAGCACAGACTCATTTAAAATTATTTCCTGAAAAAATCGTTGTAAAATTATAATCGAAACTTCAAACGCTCTTAGCTTCAAAACAGGTCTTTTGACATTGACCCTTTCAGAATGAAATCACAGAAATACACCCTGCGTATTAATGTAAATGAATCATTCTGAAACGAAGTTTACTCCCCATAGAATACGAACCCCGTTGATTCTCTCAAACGCTTGTATTTCGATTTCAGGCAACTGGCAACTGTGGATGCAAGATTAATGTGATTTTCTGATCACGTTCATTTGGAATGCGGTATGACGTTCAGCCAAGGATAACATTGGCTAACAAATGGCTTGTTGTCATTCCAGTGCCTTATTAAACGTAGTTTATCGTTAGAAGGAAACCGCTGAACGTTTCATAACTGGTAACATGAGAATTTCAGCGTAAATACAAGTTGTGATCATAACCTTGATCGTGTCTCACGTTGCGATACCAGTCGGTGTAATAATATACTGAAGAGAAGACGACTTGGGAATCCGTCCCCAAGGATTAATCTGCGATTTATCATAAACCTTCTCTTTGTGAGACTCTGACGCGAGTTCCTCGAATAGAAGCTAATTTGCGTTTTAGCTCTTTCACCTGCGTCCGTCTTCCCAGGCAAGTCATGTTCCTTCATAGGAGCGTGGAGTTACATCGCTCTGGAATTCTGATGTGTATTTCAGTGACAGAAAGACCATCTGCGTTACAGATGATGACAAATTTCCAGGATTTTGTAAATCTACCCCTTACTTGATACGGGGTCGAGGATGAGGTGAGATGAAATTGGATCATGGAAATCAAAAACCATCTAACTCCACTTTTCCTCATTTTCGGTGTTATGATGGATAAGTATAGTAAATGTATCCTAATATCTATGTATAACACAAAACACCCATATCCATAGGCAACTAGTTGGATACAAGCTGTTTAATATATTTTGTGGAAATCACAAACGAATTTATTCCATCGAGTTAGCGGGTTTCTCCTTTCCAAAAATATTCTACTCTTAATTGACAGGACTATCGCATGCCAACAGAGGAAGAGAATGACACAAAAACCATAACTTTCCATTTTCAGCGAAATCTCCCTGTTCCCATCACAAACGTTTGTGATGAATTCTACTAGAAATATCAGACAATAAACAAGTAGCGTCTAAGTACAGTGAAATAGACAGCCGCAAAGGGTGCAATTTGTCAAAATTCCGTGGAAATAAAAAGCATCTAAATAATAATAAAATCCTCTCCAGCTAATATTATTTTGATATTCATAGTTTGTTTATATTGTCCGACTCGTTGGCTGAACGGTCAGCGTACTGGCCTTCGGTTCAGAGGGTCCCGGGTTCGATTCCCGGCCGGGTCGGGGATTTTAATCGTCTCTGATTAATTCTTCTAGCCCGGGGACTGGGTGTTTGTGTTTGTCCCAACACTTTCCTCTTCATATTCACACAACACACTACACTAATAACCACCACAGAAACACGCAATAGTGATTACATCCCTTCATATAGGGTTGGCGTCAGGAAGGGCATCCGGCCGTAAAACAGGGCCAAATCCACATGTGCGACACAGTTCGCACCCGCGACCCCACAGGTGTGGGAAAAGCGGTAGAAAAAGAAGAAAAAGAAGAAGAAGTTTGTTTATATTAAGATAGTCATCAAGGTGATTTAATGGGAAACATATCCATAAAATAGCATTTGTCTCTCCTTTAAAAGTTGGTTTAGTGGAGTTAGTGGGTTTTTTATTTCCATGATTCAATTATATGGCATGTCATTACGGGTGGATGCCCTTCCTGTCACCAGCCTGAGTTGAGGAGCTAGTAGAGATGAAACGAAAGGCGGTTAGTGAAAAGCAGTGAAATGCGTAAGGAAGTGGAATCGGCTGTGGCATATGAACACATTAATAGGAACTGCCCCAGTATTTGCTTGGAACTGAAGATAGGAATCATTCTCAGGACAGCCGATGGTGAGGTTCGAACCCAGTCGTCTTCTGAACACTGAACTTGTCTCTAGACGGTGCTCGTAATAATAATCGTACCATCTCAGCTAGCAGGTTGCAAGGCCATATGAAATGGTAGCATTTAAGTAGCTTGCTTACCAGCTTCGAGAATTCTATTCTGTTGGTATCGCTAAATCCATCGACACGAGCACATTCAGATACCAGGATTGAGATAGGATTGAGCCCGCAAACTTGAGCTCAGAAGGCCATCTGAGCTACTCAGCTCTGCTTATAATAAATTAAAATGTGTTATTCCTTCATCTTTTTCTTGATCCGTTTACCCTACAAGGTTGGATTTTCCCTCGGCCTCAGCAAGGTATCCATCCTCTGCCGCCTCAAGGGCTGTGTCCTGGAGCGTGAGACTCTGGCTTGGGATACAACTGGGAAGGAGGACCAGTACCTCGTCCAGGTGAGGTGGCGGCCTTAAGGGGGATGGGAAGGGAAGAGAGAAGGAAGCGACCATAGTCTTAAGTTATGTGCAATCCCGGCATTTGCCTGGAGAAGTGGAAACCACGACTGAAGTGAAAATCAAACCCCCTCTAATCAGTTGACCTCCCTAGACTGAGTACACCACGTTCCAGTCCTTGTACCACCGTAAAAATTTCGTGGCTGAGCCGGGAATCGAACCCTGGCCTCCGGCGGTGGCAGCTAATAACACTAACCACTAAACCACAGAGGTAGATATTATTATTATTATTATTTGATATTCATTTTGAATGATTGAAAATGTTGCCATTTTTTGGAGTAAACCATTTTTCACTTCAAACTTCAACAAGTTTGTGTCTCACCACATATTATAAGGCTCCTTCTTCATTTGAAAAGTCAAACAATCTGATTAGGGCTCAAGTTCAACGCTCTCATGTCTAAATATTAGCCATATGCTTCAACATTCAGATAAGTTTGTATTGTGAGACACACACATAACTTTATCTACATGCATACAAATGTTGTTGGTGTTGTTCAGAAAACTCAATATGGTATGTTTTTTTCTGTCCCTTGTGTTGCATGGTGCTTTACACGTTCAAGGGTCATATGGTTTAAGCCTGTCCTTGTTCGAGTGAAGGGATTTTTATTGGTCTAATGACCATGCAACCAGAGCTTTTATTGCAGACAAAACAGGCCGATAACGTACTATATTAGGAACAGTAGGTAGCTTGCTATACAGGGTCCAAATTATTATTCATATCAACAGCAAAATTCCGCTCACGTTATTTATAGGGAAATGATTTTTAGCCATAAAAGGTTAGGATGCAAACGTACTTAACCAAAGGACAAGTGTTCTACCCGCACAACAGTCCTGCAGTGAGATTTGCATAACTATTCGCGATCTGAACTATCAGAACCCCTAAAATGTATGCAACTCAACCTATATTACTGCATAGCGGGTAGGTGATACTTGCACCTTGTCCAAATATGTTTCTATTCTAACCTATTAGTGGCCAAAAATCCTCTCCCTACATTTATCTTTCGCTTTTTAATTTGCCATCAACTATGCAGGGGTTGACTGGCTGAGGAGGAGAAGAAGTGCTCGGTTCACCCGGCAGGACGTGCGTTCGATTCCCCGTCAGGAAGTCGAACAATTTAAGAAATGAGATTTTCACATCCGAATGTGCACATGGCCCTGAGGTTCACTCAGCCTGCCATCAAAAATGAATACCAGGTTAACTCATGGGAGCAAAGACGGCTGGGCATAGAGCTAGCCACTCTACTCCACCTCCACCAGGCAAACTGGTCATGTCAACGGATACTCAATAGGAGAAGGGTCGAATCCCCGTCTTTCTATTGAAAATCGATTTTTGTACGATATTTCTCCTCTGTTGGCCCTTTCGCTTAATGGTACAGGATTTTCGATTTGGCACCTAATAGGCGACCTGCGCAACTGTGAGGATGGGGTCCTACCTACAATGAATTATAAAGATGAAGACGGAACACACACACACACAGCCATCGAACCATCGCAATTAATCCACCAAATGAAGCCCCGACCCGGCCTGGAATCGAACCCGAGGACCCATGGACCAAAGGTCAGCACGTTTACCACTTAGCTGCGGATTCGAACTGAGGTTACGGAGATGACTTCGCTTTCTTAGCTTTGCACTTTTTTGATGTCCCTAAGTTTATGACTTTCATGTACAGTTCCCGCGCCGCACTATACTTTTCAGTTTGTTTAAATCTGCAACAGACGAAGGATTGTGTTCGCACATGGGTAAATCGAACAAGTTAATTCGGCGAAGATGACCAGGATCGCATCCGTATCTAAGTCTCACCCATGATATGCTCGTAACATGTCGTCTGCTAAGACTCATCACCGGGCGAGGTGGCCGTGCTGTTACGCTGTTAGGGTCGTGCAGCTGTGAGGTTGCATCCGGGAGATAGTGGGTTCGAACCCCACTGGCGGCAGTCCTGAAGGTGATTTTCCGTGGTTACCCATTTTCACAACAGGTAAATGCTCTGGCTGTACCTTAAATAATGCCACGGCCGCTTCCTTCACACTCCTACGCCTTTCCCATCCCATCGTCACCATAAGACCTATCGTGTCTGTTTGACGAAAAACAAATTGTAAAGAAAGACTGATCATCCTGAACCTCATTTTTCCTTTTGTTTTGTTTCGCTTTTGCAACTTGTTTAACATCGCAATAACACATCGACGGTTTTCGGCGATGGAAGGTTGGGAAAGCTATTTGTTTTACGTCGCACCGACACAGATAGGTCTTATGGCGACGATGGGATAGGAAAGGCCTAGGAACGGAAAGGAAGCGGCCGTGTCCTTAATTAAGGTACAGTCCCAGCATTTGCCTGGTGTGAAAATGGGAAAGCACGAAAAACCATCTTCAGGACTGCTGACATTCGGGTTCGAACCCACTATCTCCCGGATGCAAGTTCACAGCTTCGCACCCCTGACCGCACGGCCAACTCGCCCGGTAGGTTGGGAAAGAGTTAGAACTGGGAAGGTAGCGGCCGTGACCTTAGTGAAGGTACATCTCCAGCATCTTCCTTGTATGAAAATGGGAAACTACAGAAAATCATCTTCAGGGCTGCCGACGGTGGGATTCGAACCCATTATCTACCGAATACAGACTCACAGCTGCACGACCCTAACCGCACGGCCAACTGGCTCGGTAAACCCTGGTTTAATTGCAATGGTCTTTTGGAGTGCCGTATAGTATCATCCTTTAAACAGTTCAGTTGTAGATCATTCCCTTGTCCCTGTGTCATAAGATCTCTGTTGGGAAAATCTGCACAAGGAAGACTGATTGCATTGAATTTAGCATCATGTATAATTTTTTCATTCCGTTGCCTGTTAATTCTTGTGCCTTACTCCTATTGGTGTCTTTTAATCCATAGGAAATGGGTGATGATTCCTCCAAGTCGCATTCTTCACTAGTTTATTTCAAATGGCCCATGTGTTCGTCTGTCTGTATGTTATAAACGTTTTGGCACGCTAGGGCAATCTCTTAGAGTGAATGTTTTCTTCAATTATTTGCAGATACCATAGAGCAGTGGCAATAAAAGTGTAGTCCGTCGACCCATAGGGATCCTCGAAGCTCGTTCTGCGGGTCGGCTGTAGTGCCATGGGGTTAGGTTAGGTAAAATGTTAAGAGTGCAATCTTAGTGAAGCGAGTACCAAGTATACGCTACCCTGCACAACGATTATGCTATGAGCATTGCATAAACATCAGGGGTACGGCCCATCAGAATCCCTAGAATTTGTTACCCTCGCCACATTGTGGAAGAGCGGGGTAGTCAACATAATACAGTTTAAAGATAATCATGGTGACATTTATAGGCTGTCGAGAAGTACGTCTTCTAGTTCAGTTGCGTCTCTGGATGTTCCAGTAAAAAACAAATCAAGGAAATATTGTGAAGAATATTTGTAGTACATGCACCCATATTGACCCATGCGGCTGAGAGCTGCACAGTGACAAGTAGGGAGGAGAGTAGAATCCAAGCCAGTGAAATGAAATACCTATGGCGTATGATAGGAAAGACAAGGAAAGACTGACTGAGGAACGAAGATGTGAGAAAGGAGGCGGAATGGAAAACATAAATGAACTAATTTGATCTGGACATGTAAAGACGATAAAGGAGGAAGAATACCAACACAGACGATCGAGTTGAAGTTCAAGGGAATCAGAGTTCGAGGGAGACGCAGAACAAGGCGGATCGATTGAATGAAGAGGAGTTCAAGAGGAAGAAACCTGGACTGGGACAAAATGATACAAGAGGAATGGTAGAAGGAGAGTGGAAGGTGAAGAAAGGCCATAAATGCCCTGATCTGACAAGAGCAGGATAAGGGGCAAGGAGGAAGAGGATTGCAGTGCGGATTATTGCCCCCAATAACTAACAACAGCAACTTTTGTGTGATATATATTTTGATAATTTCTTTAACCTGCTAATTTCCTAGGCATCTTGAAAAGAAAAACGACAATCAGATCTTCCGATAGGTCGTTTGATATTTTTAAGGAAAGGGAGAAAAAATAATGAAATAAGAAATATGGTCAAAGAAATTGCATCGGAAATGCGTGACGATAAAAGCAACCCTTCATTTGTGAGAATATAATTATTTATATTTCTTTTTTTTAAATTTTAAATACACAGTTATTTTAATTTTTTTCAATGCCATATATTTTCTTTACAATCTGCTTTGCGTCGCACCGACACAGATAGGTCTTATGGCGACGATGGGACAGGAAAGGGCTGGGAGTTGGAAGGAGGCGGACGTGGCCTTAATTATGGTACAGCCCCAATATTTTCCTGGTAGAAAAATGGGAAACCATGGAAAATCATCTTCAGGACTTCCGACAGTGCGGTTCGAACCCACTATCTCCCGAATGCAAGCTCACAGCTGCGCGTCGCTAACCACACGGCCAGCTCACTCGGCTTGTTCAATACCGCATGGCATAATTAATTGAATTTTAAACTCAGAATATCATTTAGTCATTACATTGATGACTTTGAAGTTTTCCGAAAGAATACAGATTCTTGGAAAGGAAGTCCAAAAATGAAAACCCGAAGGGCCTTGGCCCACCAAGCGACCGCTGCTCAGTGCGAAGGGCTACAAATTACGAGGTATCATTTGGTCAGCACGACGAATCCTCTCGGTTGTTATCCTTGGCTTTGTAGACCGGGGTCGCTAACTCACCGTCAATTGTAATCAGTTAACCACGTAGGCTGATTGGACCTCGAACCAGCCCTCATATCCAGGTAATTAAAGTCCTGACCTGGCCGGGAATCGAGCCTGGGGCCTACGGGTAAGAGACAGGCTCGCTACTCCTACACCGCGGGGCCGGCTGAAAAGGCAGTCCACGGAGTAAATTTGAGCACTACTGCATGGAGAACTGCGAGTGGACGGCTTGTACTTGTGTTGAGTAGATTGATGTTGGTGAGGGCAAAGAGTGTTGTTTGATAGCTTCTGTATATGGGCAATAAAAAATAGTTTCGTAAACCACCTGTTATTTTGCCACTGTGGATATAAATATAATGTGAAATTTAACGAGGAAACAGATTGACGGATTTGAGTTTACAATTTACTTCTTGAGCGCGCAGAACGTGCAGCGGGGTTTGAAAAATATCCAAACGCTGGAGCTCATTACGAATTCATGTCGTCATTGGCTTAATAGAAGTAATTGACAGCTTTATTTGTAGAAAATAGGAACTAATAATATGTAGATAGGCTAATAGGGGAGATTAACCTCATCACCCTGTCACACAACATCTGGGCCTCTTTCCCAGGAGAATAAAACAAGACGTTCTTGTTATGACAAAGGATTCTGCAAGCTGTACACATGCTTCGGGGTGAGTGACCTCAGGCATCTGAATAAAGAGGGAACTCTTAAGGTGTGCTGCAACACTAACAACAGGAAAAAATCTGATTGCTTTCAGGAAATAGTGGGTTCAAATCCTGAGGCAAGAGTTGGAGATGTACCTTAATTACGGCCGAAGGCTGCTCGCTACCTTCCCACTCTTCCGTTGCCGAAATGCTTCGATATGTTGGTGCGACGTTAAAAACAGTAACAAAAAAACATAGCATAATCATATTTTTTCACACAAAGAAATTTGCAAATTCCTTAATAACCGCTATGAAACCGGAATAATTTCTCTTTGCTATTTTCAGATTTACTTCGAGACACCCCCATTTATTAAGAAAATGCGGTTGTAAAAGGAATGCATGTTAACAGGTTTTTATTTTTTAATTTTATTTACTATTGGTTTAAGGGGCATTCTGGCCGAGGCGGTAAAGGTGTGTTCGGTTCGCCCGGAAGGACGTGGGCTCGAATCCTCGTCAGGAAGTCGTAAAATTTAAGAAACGAGATTTCCACTTCCGGAGTTGCATATGGCCCTGAGGTTCACTCAGCCTACACCAAAAATGAGTACCAGGTTAATTCCTGGGGGCAAAGGCAGCCGAGCATAGAGCTAACTACTCTACCCCATCAAGTGCCGAGGTTAGGAATGGTGGAAGCCTTAACCTTCCACCCCTCCAAGGGACTTCATGGCCTGTACGGGGATGACTTTGCCTTGCTATTGGTTTAACGTCGCACCAGCGCATCGAAAGTTTTCTTATTATTATTATTATTATTATTATTATTATTATTATTATTATTATTATTATTATTATTATTATTATTATTATCCGGCTCATTCTTAGGCCGTTTACCGGCTAGGGTTGTGTTGTTCCCTCGGACTCAGCTAGGTGTCCAATCTCTACCACCTCAAGGGAAGTGTTCCGGAGCGTTATACATTTCGTCGGGAATACAACGTCGGAGGAGGACCAGTACATCGCCCAGGGTTTCACCTGCTATGCTGAAGAGGGGCCTTGTGGGGGAAGCGGGATGAGAAGATTGGAAGGGACAGGCAATGAAGAAGGAAAGAAGTGGTCGTGGCCTTAAGTTAGGCACCATCGCGGCATTTGCCTGGAGAAGAAGTGGGAAACCACGGAAAACCACTTCGAGGATGGCTGAAGTGGGATTCAAACCCCCCTCTACTCAGTTGACTTCCCGAGGCTGAGTGGTCCACGTTTCAGTCCCCGTACCACTTTTCTAATTTCGTGACAGAGCCGGGAATCGAACCCGGGTCTTGGGGAAGAGGGTTGTCAGCTAATCACGCTAACCACTACACCACAGACATGATCCGGCTACATTGGCTAAATGGTTAGCATGCTGGCCTTAGGTGCAAGGAGTCCCGGATTCGATTCCCGGCCGGGTCTAGGATTTAACCTTAATTGGTTAACGCCTGTAACTTAGCAGCTAGCTACGGCCCCATGCTCAAAGACGCGCAGGTTGCCTGTAGGGTGTCTACTCGAAAGGCCTGCTCCAGGCCTCTGGAGGCCATACGCCGCTTTTGTTATTATTATTATTATTATTATTATTATTATTATTATTATTATTATTATTATTATTATTATTATTATTATTATTATTATTATAAAGAAAGGAAAGATGACTGATCTCTAAAATACTTCCCGATAACTTTTGGTAAAAGCAGCGTGATCTACTACGCCTGTCCCAGAGCACATTCTTATATTTTTCTCAGTAGTTCTCTGAGCTTAGCCACTTGCTCGACACGTCTCTGTTTACATGGTCGTATTATTTGAGATGTTAACCCTTATAACCTACTTTTGAAATATGATTGTTGGTTGTTGTTTTTAAGGGGTCGAACATCGATGTCATCACCCCTACTCATGAAATACACTAATGATGTTCTTTTCTTTTATTTCAGGTAAGTTGGATATCCTGCTATGCATGAAAGACGGCAACAGACTGCAGATTTCCTCTTACATGGGTTGCATCAGACGTGAGCATATCACTTTGCTTGTTCCTTAAACAATATTTTGACTTCCGTTCACATTTAACTAAGGCAGTGGTTCCTAATGTCTTCGCCACGAAATAGTACAAAACTTTCAATTTATTGTCTTGAGTTTTCAAAGAAATGTAATACTAATAAGATGTGACTTCTAGCAGTCTTTGATGCAGCCTAATATTTCAACTAGTAATTGACTTTGCTAGAACTTCTACTGGATGGCTTTCTGCAATAAAAATAATTATCCACGTCTATGGCTTGTTCTAGAAGCTTATATTTTAGATATATACTTTCGACTTCGAATAAAAGCACTTACATCAGGATTCTTAACCTCTGTAAGAATGTAAACATCACCTGTATGTAATGCTATGTTTGCAAGGAGCGCGATATGTAATAAATACATTTCTAAGACAATAATCTGGTAAATGAGATCCTTCAGTTTGAATGCTACTCAGTAATTCAGTGTTGCCCAGGGAGAAATTACTTGTAGCTATGCGTGAGCAATCCAACAGATCAGTCGTAATCGCACTTTAATCCTGAGATATTTTAAAAATGAGGTAGCTTTGTGGTTCCTATCATAGCCAAACATTTGAGAGAAACACTACACAGTATTTAGAAATTTTCGGTATCTTCTGTTCCCAAAAGTCTACGAATTTCTCCTTTTCGAACAAATACACTAATTTGCGTAATAAGTATGTATGTATACAAAGAGCCATCATAGGGGCACGTAAGTGGGTACAGACACAGGGTATGGTAATATAAAGAAAACATTAAAATATATAACTTGATACTATGACGTAACTGTCTTTTCCCCCGTACTCAAAAGAGTACGCAAAATAACCCTTTACATTATGGTAATCACTTTCCTCACTGATTTATTACAAATCGTCTCTGATTGGTTGAACTCCGCTTCACAGTAATGTAAACATGCATAGTCAGAGACATTATGAATCAGGGAACTCCTAACTTAACTGTTTCTCCACCTAATTGCAGCACCGTGGTTTCGTACCCTTCTACACAAAAAAATGGCGTATCTGCATTCCCAGCTCAAGTAATCTTCCGCCATCATATTACTGACAAATGTATAGGTATATCATAAAGTTTACATTACCTTCAATAATGCAAGACCAGAGGACTCTGAAAATTTATTGGCCTGTTCGCTGCTTCAAATAACATTTTCTGCTTCTTCTTCTTAATCTGCTTTACTCCCAAGGGTTGGCTTTTCCCTCGGACTCAGCGAGGGATCCCACCTCTACCGCCTCAAGGGCAGTGTCTAGGATGTGTGAGACTCTGGGTCAGGGGATAAAACTGGGGAGGAGGGCCAGTACCTCGCCCAGGTGGCCTCAGCTGCTATGCCGAACAGGGGCCTTGTGGAGGATGGGAAGGTTGGAAGGGATACACGAGGAAGAGGGAAGGAAGTGGCCGTGACCTTAAGTCAGGTACCATCCCGGCATTTGCCTGGAGGAGAAGTGGAAAATCACGGAAAACCACTTCGAGAATGGATGAGGAAGGAATCGAACCCACCTCTACTCATTTCACCTCCCGATGCTGAGTGGACCCCGTTCCAGCCTTCGTACCACTTTTCAAATTTCGTGGAAGAGCCTGGAATCGAACCGGAGCCTCTCGGTGTGACAGTTAATCACAGAGGCGGACAAATAACATTATTCTTTATTTTTATTACAACATGTGCACACCTGTATATTTCATAGCAAGACACGAACAGCAAGACAAGAAAACGTCAATGCATGGATCAAATATATACAATTTCCGTCGCGACGAATCAAAATTATTTTTAATTAAATTAGTTTAATTTAAAATAAATAAATTTGCCACGGAATGAAATAAAATATTGTACGCAAGAGCCACTGAAATGACAAGTTTACGTTAACCGTTTCGAAATTCCACCAAATATGTCACTCGTAACGTATAAAGTCACTTTCATTGGCTGTTGCGTAAATAACTAGTAACACACCAAACATTTATTGCGGGGTAAAATTAACACTTGCGGAATGCACTTAGTAGGGTGTTGGACTACCCGCAGCATGGACACACGCGGTGATACGCTCAGGCATGGTCGTATGCAGATTTCGGATGTTTTCCTCAGGAAGAAGCGGCCACAGCTGGCGTAACTGACCCTCGAAATCTGCGTGGCCAAATTTGCCGTCCAATATAGCCCGAAACATTCGCGATGGGTGAGAAGATTGGAGGCCTAGCTCATGCCAGAGATACCTGCAATGTGTGAGGCCGGGCAGTATCCTACTGGAAAGCAGGGTTGTCGAGCTGCACCAGGAAGGGAAGCACGCACGGTCGCAGAATTTCCTGGACGTATCACTTCGCCATCAGCACGAATCGTAGGGAATGGCAGTCCATACCATAACACTCTACTTGGAGCGGTTTACCACTCTATAATGAAGTGTAGATCACCGCGCTGGCCAGGACGTCTCCAAACTCAAATTAGGTGGTCATCTCCATCCAGACAGAACCATCATTCATCGATTGACTCCATTCGTCAACAATCCGCAGGTTACCGTTCTGCCCGTTCTTGACAGTTTATACAAATATGCTCGAAGATGCATGGGATAAGAAGAAAGAGGGGAATTAGAAGGAAATGGTCATCTTTCTCTCTTTTTTAATGTGTTTACCGTCAAAGGTTAGTTTTTCCCTCGGACTCAGTGTGGGATCCTACCTCTACCGTTTCAAGAGCAGTGTCGTAGAGCGTGAGACTTTGGATCGGGGAATACAACTTGGAAGGAGGATCAGTACCTCTCCCAGGCGGCCTCACCTGCTGAAGATTGTAAGGGATAGACTAAGAAGAGGGAAGGAAGCGGCCGGGGCATTAAGTTAGGTACCATCCCGGCATTTTCCTGGAGGAGGAATGGAAAACCACGGAAAACCACTTCGTGGATGGATGAGGGGGTAATCGAACCCTCCTCTACTCATTATACCTCACGCTCCAGCTCTCGTATCACTTTTCATATTTTGTGGCAGAGCCGGGAATCGAACCCTATCCTCCAGGGGTGGCAACTAATCTCATCAACTACTACACTACGGAGGCGGCATGATTATTATTATTATTATTATTATTATTATTATTATTATTATTATTATTATTATTATTATTATTATTTACACTGCGGTTCGTACAACAAAGGTTTGAAGAATGGACTTCAGAAGCGTTCTTGCTCGAGAACACTTTTCTACTCACATGAAGAGAGCAGCAAATGGCATTTAGAGATCACTAGGTTGAGAACGGGAAAGTTACGTGATACTTGACTGAGAGAGTGTTAATTTCGGTGCACGTGGTCTGGAATAGGATAAGAAGGAAGAAGGGAATTTCACGTTAAATGTATCCCACGATAGTCTCATCGTAGGTAAACAGAGTGTCTGTCTGTATTGTAGAACACCTGCCTTCCACTGTCTATATAATATGCTTAGTAGCGTGATTGTTTCTTTCAGAATTCACTCTGTACAATGGTTTCAATTCTAAAATGGAGATAAATGCAATACAAGCCAGGGCCGATATCTGCTGTTCTAATTAGCTGAACAGATCACGTTTCTCTCATTACGAGAACAACGTTCATGTCAGAATTAATGAACCAAGCTAATGCAGTCATAGACTCGAGCTAGGACAGACAGCAATACGAGCGAAGTGAAACAACTGAAGAGTCACAGTGGCTCAATAAAAACAATAGCGTTTTCTATATTGTTAATCCATTCGAATGCCGTGAACGTGAAACTTTTATTCCTAATATATATATAGTCCATTTAGAATTTAGAATTACTTTATGGACAGTAATTTCGATTGTCGAAGACAGGCTTATGCACTAGTTTTTATATAAACTCTATTCGCCTGCATAGTTAAATGATTAGCGTGCTGGTCTTTGGTCACAGGTTTCCGGGTTGTATTCCCGGCAGGGTCTGGAATGTTAACCATAATTGGTTAATTCCTCTGGCACGGCGACTGTGCGTATGTGCTGTCTTCATAATTTCATCCTCATCACGACGTGCAGGTCGCCTACAAGCGTCAGTTCAAAAGACCTGCACCTGGCGAGCCGAATTTTCTCTCAGACACTCCGGCACTAAAAGCCATACGACATTTCATTTTATATAAATTATACTGAATATTTACAGACGTCGAGACATTTTTGTATTCACACTCTAAACACTGTACTCCTAGAATAATTATTATTTTGATTTATGCTGTACACATTAAAAGTAGCGTAAAGGTTAACTATATTATCTGCCGACCTTGGTGGCCTGGGTTTGATTCCCGGTACTGTCAGATGATTTTAAACATTGCCAGGAGGACTTTTATGTGGCTAAAATGCTACATGCAGCTCACCTCGATTGGGGGTGTGCCTGGAAAGAGTTCCACCACCTGTAACTTGAACTCCAAAAAATTAAATATAACAGTATATTCTTCTTTCTTTCTTTCTTTCTTTCTTTCTTTCTTTCTTTCTTTCTTTCTTTCTTTCTTATTCTGCTTACCCTCCAGGGTTGGTTTTTCCCTCGGACTAAGCCAGGGATCGCACATCTACCGCCTCAAAGGCAGTGCCCGGGAGCTTGATAACTTCGGTCAGGGAATGAAACTGCGGAGGAGGACCAGTACCTCGCCCAGGCGTCCTCACCTGCTATGCTGAACAGGGGCCCTGTGGGAGGAGGGGAATATCGGAAAGGATAGACAAGGAAGATGGAAGGAAGCGGCCGTGGCCTTAAGTTAGGTACCATACCGGCATTTGCCTGGAGGAGAAGTGGGATACCATGGAAAACCATTTCGAGGATGGCTGAGGTGGGAATCGAACCCTCCTCGCAAGGACGCCGTTCCAGCCCTCGTACCTCTTCTCAAATTTCGTGGCAGAGCAGGGAATCAAACCCGGGTCTCTGGGGGTAGGAGTAAATCACGCTAACTACTACACCACAGATGCGGACCAGTATTTTCTAGTTTTCCTTACAAGTGTGCGGTCTCCCTCAAACTTAGGGAAACTGCGGTTCGTAGTATGACTACGAGAGAAGACTCACTCATGCACTATTCGGCTATTGATAATGATATCCGCGTGTCCCTTTTGACCAGGTGTGTCTACGTAAAAAACTATATTTTGCTTCTTGTTTTCGACGACGGAAGGATGGAAAAAAGGCTAGGATTGGGAAGGAAACCGTGGCCTTAATTAAGGTAAATCCCCAGCATTTGTCTGGTGTGAAAACGGGAAACCACGCAAAACAATCTTCAGGGTTGCCGACGGTGGAATTCGAACCTACGATCTCCTGAGTGCAAGCTCACAGCAGCTTGGTAAAAAAAAAACTATTCTAGCCTACGTTAAAGAAGTAATTGCATGTCTCTCTCGAACAGGATATCGTTTACCTCAGTTTTGATGCAGAAATCTTCATGTGTTCAGATATGATCGTGTAAATGAATGCCCGTACGAAACGTTTCCTTAAACAAGCAGCACTTGTGAGGTCGCCTGTGCATTCCTTAGTGCGACTGCATCAAGGACAAAGTTTTTTTAATTTTCTGTTTTTTTTATTTTGAGTTACAACTTGTCGGTACTAGCACTGAGCAATGAACACGAGAAAAAACCGGTCGGGGAATGCGCACATTTGAACCTTACCTGTCGGAGATTTTAGTAGAGCTTGTTATGGCTCGCGGGGAGGCATTGACAGCATAAACCGACTTGAGAAATGATGCTGTGTTTATTGTGCTATCATCGTTAAAAGCCTCCTGTGATCGTGTAACGGTGACACAAGAACAGCTACCGCCGGCCTCTGATACCTGGAACAGTTAAAGTGCGCTGCTGAAAGCTGAGAGATAAGCAGTCATTTTTACGTAAATGTTCATATTATGAACATAACCAAGCGATCTACAGTTTTACATGGAATATGACCCACTGCATGTGGTTTTTCCCTTCAAACTCCTACATGTATTAACCCGGAGAAGACAGAAGTAAATAGCGAACAAATTGGCTGCGTGGTTCGGATCATGTAGCTTGTGCTTTCACTCAGGAGATGCTGGGTTCGAACTCCACTGTCAGTAACCCCGAAGATGGTCTTCCGCGGTTTCTTATTTTCACGCCAGGCAAATACTGCTGCAATAATGAAAGCAATGAAAACATCCGGGCGTAAAACGAGGTTTAATGTACACGATGTGCCAACCCCAAATAATTGAGAAAAGGCAGGAAAGAAAGATTATTATTATTATTTTTATTATTATTATTATTAGTGGTAGTACCGAGCTCGATAGCTGCAGTCGCGTAAGTGTGGCCAGTTTCCAGTATTCGGGAGATAGTGGGTTCGAATCCCACGTTCGGCAGCTCTGAAGATGATTTTCTGTAGTTTCCTATTTTCGCAGCAGACAAATGCTGGGGCTGTACCTTAATTAAGGCCACGGCCACTTCCTTCCCACTCCTAGCCCTTTCCTATCCCATCGTCGCCATAAGACATATCTGTGTCGGCGCGATGTAAAGCAACTTGTAAAAACAAAAGTAGTAGTAGTATTGGAGCCCCCGTTCCTCAGGCGGCAACGCGCCGGCCTCTCACCGCTGGATTCCGTGGTTCAAATCCCGATCACTCCATATGAGATTTGTGCTGGACAAAGCGGAGGCGGGACAGGTTTTCCTCCGAGTACTCTGGTGTTCCCTGTCATCTTTCATTCCGCCAATACTCTCCGATATCATTTTATTTCATCTGTCATTCATTAAGCATTGCCCCAGAGGAGTGCGACAGGCTTCGGCAACCGGCATAATTCCTATCCATTCCTGACTCGGTTGAAACTGGAAACAGGCTGCGGATTATTATTATTATTATTATTATTATTATTATTATTATTATTATTATTATTATTATTATTATTATTATTATTATTATTATTATTATTATTATTATTGCCGGATCCGCGGTGTAGTTGTAGCGAGTTTGCCTCTTACTCGGAGTTCGATTCCTCTCCAGGTCAAGATTTCTATCTCGAACTATGGGTTAGTTAGAAGTTCACTCAGACTACACGAGATCTTCTGAGGAGCTATTTGACGATGAGGTAGTGACGCCGATCCATAGAGCCAATTATAATCGCCGAAAGGATTCGTCTCTCTGACACACATCAAACTGGAGCTGTTCAGGCTGACCAGCGGTCGCTTGATAAGCCAGTGCTCGTGAGGGCTCTAACACCATGTGGTTATTATTATTATTATTATTATTATTATTATTATTATTATTATTATTATTATTATTATTATTATTATAACGCTTTTCCCAAACCTGTGCCGCACATATGGATGTGGCCCTTTTTTATGGTCGGATGCCCTTCCTGACGCCAACCGTATGTGGTGGGATCAGTGGCGGCGCGTTCTATTTGTTCAGTGGTTCAGTGAGCCCCTCAGAAATAGATAAGTCTTAGTAAAAGGGTTTATCACGAGCCTATTCCTTTAATTAGCTCTGTATATTCGCGCACGTAGCGACCATTTTCACATCAAAACTGTTGCTCCCCGGAACCAGCGAGGAAGTTCAATTTCAGGAACGCTGGCGCGGGGCTGTGGGACGTGAGGAGGGTGCACTGGGCGAGGGGCTATGGGGAGCACGGAGAACATTGCCCAGAAATCGCTGGCAACTGGACCAGCGATGGGCACGAGTTACATACAGCAGTCCCGAAATTAGCCGAAGCATTGACTCAGAGCGCACGGTTAAAATTCGTCGTGTGTGGTAGGTTTTGAAGGAATTTGAATTTCACGATTTTCCGGCTCTTATGTAATTAACCGCAATGAATCAGAATATTTTAGTAACTACGATTTGTATAGCATCAATAACCGTACGTAGCCTAAGTTTATGTGATTAATGAAACTTTTAATTAATAATAAGTTACATGTTTTATGAAAACAGCAGAATATGTCAAGGCATAAATCACAGTAGTCTACCTAAGACGTTGTTGAAACAATTATTTATACGCAAGCAACGTCTTCAAAATCAGAAGAAACTGGATCAGCTTAAAGTAATTGCAACTTATAACCTTTCTCTGCCATTCCTCATTGTTTTGTAACTTCGAGCTGCAGCCGCGTGCCTTAAGACGCGTTCCTAATCAAGCAAATGACACTAGTTTACATCTATGTTAACAAGAAGTAACAAATTTGAACACGTTATTTTCCAAAGCAGTCGACCCTGAGACGTTTTATCCATGCGCCGCCACTGGGTGGGATGTAATAATAATTATTGCAAGTTTCTGTGGCGTTTGGTTTTGTGTTGTGTTGTCTGAATATGAGGAGGAGAGTGTTGGGACAAACACAAATACGCAGTCTTCAAGTCAGAAGAATTAATCAGATGCGTTTAAAATCCCCGACCCGGCCAGGAATCGAACCCGGTATCCTTTGAACCGAAGGCCTCAATGCTGACAATTCAGCCAACGAATCAGACATTATTATTATTATTATTATTATTATTATTATTATTATTATTATTATTATTATTATTATTATTATTATTATTATTTGCTAGTTGCTTTACGTCGCACCAACACAGATAGGTCTTATGGCGACGATGGAACAGGGAAGGGCTAAGAGTGGGAAGGAAGTGGCCGTGGCCTTAATTAAGGTACAGCCCCAGCATTTGCCTGGTGTGAAAATGGGAAACCACGGAAAACCATTTTCAGGGCTGCCGACAGTGGGGTTCGAACCTACTATCTCCCGAATACTGGATACTGGCCGCACTTAAGCGACTGCAGCTATCGCGCTCGGTATTATTATTATTATTATTATTTCTTAATCCGTTTACCCTCCTGGGTTGGTTTTCTCCTCGGACTCAGCGAGGGATTGTACCCATACCGCCTCAATGACAGTCTCCTGGAACGTAAGATTTTTTGGTCGTCGGGATACAACTGGGGAGGAGGACAAGTACCTCGCTCAGGCGGCTTCACCTGCTATGCTGAACAGGTACCTTGTGTGGGGATGGGAAGATTTAAAGGGATATACAACCAAGAGGAAAAGAAGCGGCCGTGTCCATAAGTTAGATACCTTCCCGGCATTTGCCTGGAGGTGAAGTGGGAAACCACGGAAAAGTTCTTCGAGGGTGGCTGAGGTGGAAATCGAACCCTTCTTTTACTCGTTTAACCTACCGAGGCTGAGTGGGCCGCGTTGCAGCCCTCGTACCACTTTTCAAATTACGTGGCAGGCCGGGAATCGAACCCGGGACTCTTGGGGTGGCAGCTATTCACAGTAACCATTAAACCACAGATGCGGCTATTATTATTATTATTATTATTATTATTATTATTATTATTATTATTATTATTATTATTATTATTATTATTATTATTATTATTATTGTCATCAAAGGTATATCTCGTATCATCTTATTTCCAAGAGATTCGTGTTTACCGTAACGGTGTGAAAGCTGTTTCCTCACTGGGTAGCATACTACACTGACGAAATGAAGTATCTTAACATCCAGATGTTACTCTTGAGAAGATTAATTTCTCGTCCAATTTGATCAAGTGACAATGAACGATGAGATTAAATGGACGTTTACCGACGAAACAAAGTGAAATGCCGGTCGATGAGTTAGAGCCAAGTGGACACGGCACAAGTATGTCTGTAATGTCTGTTTATACACCAAGTAAGAGAACATTTAGCAAAACTGATGATTACTCACGGTGCGGTTATTTTCTAGACTCACGCGCCTTGTGGAGCATGAAGGGCAGTTGACGCTAAATAAAACCCGTTGGCGAAAGTTAAGGAACGCAGCGGGGATGCGAAGAATTCATCAGAGGGGGCCTTGGAAACAGAAGAATCCAGCTGCTTGCCCGGCAAACAGAATAATAATTCATTGCTGGAAACGCTGAGCAAAGATTAAAAGGAGGGAGCGTATCTGTGTGACTAGTTTGAATCATTGCAGTGATGTAGAAAGTTTGAATGTCATAGAAGAAGCCGTTATGTTCCTGTACCACTAGTAAAGCTTCTGGCCACATTCTGTGGACCTGTACACAGGCGTATGACACGGCTAAATAAAACAGATATTGTGATATGAAATTGTAAACTCTAATGCAATTATTCAGCTGGGTCAAAAGTGAAATATTAATATATGTCTACCCCTTACAAGGAAACCCTTCCAACTGTAAGGCCTGTCCCACCAACGTCAGTTACTTTTGATGTTGTCTTAGAATTCCCTGTGGGTGGAGGTGGTAGAAGAACACCCACCGTATCCCCTTCCTGTCGTAAAAAGCGACCTCAGGGGCTCTAAACTTGGGAGAGTGGGTTGGCGACTATGGGGCACACAGCTGAGTCCTTGCATTGCTTCCACTTACTTTCGTCAGGCTCCTCAGTTTCATCGACCCTATCCGACCTCCTTTGGTCAACACTTGTTCTTCTCCGACCACGACGGTGTTAAAGCACTCGAGGCCTAGGAGTATTTCATTTTCACGCCCTTGTCTTCCTTTGGCCAATACCTTTATTTTTCTAAGTATTGGATCCCTTCCATTTTTTCTCTCCGATATAGCGGATGGATGCTCGGTTGTACTTCCTCTTAAAACAGTAATCACCACCATTGTTATCTTAGATTTCCAAAACTCGGATAATGTCAATATCTCATATCCCATTCCCTCGTACTCTAGAGAAATTATTATTTCATTCATGGTAGTTTCATAGGCCCTGAGTTACTTTCCCCCTTTCGATGCTCTGAATCCTACACTTGTCGATTCCAAATTTCATAGAGATGTCTCTCGTAAGACTCATCTTTATCAGTTTGAGTTTCATTTATTGAAAGGCATATTAAAGGGGACAGTCTGGAGATAAGAAGATATTTTTACCTAATGCATGGATTTTCATGAAACTTAGTGGGAATGTCACCTAAATAAAAGTAGAGATTTCACGAAAAAAAATTGAAATTATTTTTTGAATTTTTAATTCAGTTTTTTCATGATATGTAATTGAAATATTAATGAAAATTTGGAATTAGGTAGATAACACTTCTTTAAAAAGCACTGTGTATTGATTTTTCTGCACATCTGTATATTTAAAAATGAATGTTTGTTTGTTTGTTTGTATGTATGTATGTGTCGAATGGACTCAAAAACTACTGGAGCAATCTGGCTGAAAACTTCACAATTTGTTCGCGTTATTCCTGGGAGGGTTTAGGAAGTGGTTTGAACGAAATCTGATGGGTAGTTCGGCGTACGGGGTGAGAAGGGTGAAATAAAGAAAATAGGGGAATGGGTAGTTCGGCGTACGGGGTGAGAAGGGTGAAATAAAGTAAATAGGGGAAGGTAAGCATACCGCATGGCAAGTCTTATCAGTGGGCTGCCTAACCAACAGTATGTGAAGATTATGATGTGTTTCTTAAAACCTATATTATTCTATCTTATTATTCTTCTCCTCCTTCTATGTACGGTATATAAAATGAAAAGTCCAAGTTCAGTCCCCCTAGGAGTGAAGAAAGAAAATGTAGAAAATGACAGAGATTACGGGTGAATGTGGGTGTATATTTCAGCATAGCTCTCAACCAAACTAGTCACACATATAAATTACTATCCGTAAAAATTACTGTAGGGTCCTGAAACAAACATGATACTCATATGACTTACTTGTTTGGGAAAGAAAACAGTAGGGTAAGACACCCCTACGGGCGGGAGTGTAAAGGGGGTGAAATATTAAAATAATAGAAAACGGTCAATATTAAAAGTGAAAACGATGCATGTTAATAAATACAGTTTTTCTTTTAGTTGATTAAACGGTTTAGAAACATCTAACGCGCTTGAATTAATAAACGCGGTCGAAGCCGCGGGCAACTGCTAGTAGTTTATATAAGGAGATATATTGCACAACAGTTTTTGTAACTTTTATGTACTAAAAATTTGAATTTAAAGATCCCTACTACTTAAAAATTTGCAATTTTTTAAAATTGAATTATGACCTTTAAATCCAAGGTCGACCGCCTCTGTGGTGTAGTGGTTAGTGTGATTAGCTTCCACCCCTCGAGGCCAGGGTTCGATTCCCGGCTCTGCCACAAAGGCTAGAACGGGGTCCACTCAGCCTCGGGATGTCAAGTGAGTAGAGGGAGTTCGATTCCCACCACAGCCGTCCTCGAAGTGGTTTTCCGGGCTTCCCACTTCTCCTCCATGCAAATGCCGGGATGGTCCCTGCCTTAAGGGCACGGCCGCTTCCTTCCCTCTTCCTTCTCTTTCACTTCCGAACTTCCCATCACCCTACAAGGCTCCTGTTAAAGTATAACAGGTGAGGCTGCCTGGACGAGGCACTGGTCCTCTTCTTCAATTGTATCCCCCGACCCAAAGTCTCACGCTCCAGGACATTGCCGTTGAGACGGTAGAGTTGGGATCACTTGCTGAGTCCTAGGGAAAACCAACCCTGGACGGAAAACGGATTAGGAAAGAAAGAAAATCCGAGGTCCATTGAATCGAGAATTTTTTGCATTTGAAGAACATAAAAACATATGGAATAATTCACCTGGTGGAAACGACATCGCGGGTATAATTGATGTACTTACTTGGTGTCCGCTGAATATATCTTCTCGCTAATGCCTCAGTGTATGAGATATTAAGTCGTAATATTTATACCCATTACAGGTATGTTTAACACACATGCATACATATACAATATCTCTTTCGAACGGTAAGTATTAATGTATACCTCTTGTATATGATCAGGAGGAGGACATTGATCACTTCTCATAAAACAAGACAGCCCAATAAAATGCCTTCCCGACGACTTGCTTCACGCTACACCGCTCATAACCTGAAGGAGAGACTTGCACGGTGTCGTTTCCCGAGTTTAATATCATTGCACAGTGCAGTGAGAAGCCATTGTGCAGTGTCACTCGAGTCGTCTCGCTGCATCAGTGGTACTTTGTCCCGAGTTCAAGAGTTCAGTTCCGGTGGAGGTAGTCGATTTCTCTGATGTGTTGTCAAAAATCTCGGCACTCTGTATCATCGTTGTTAGCACTCCCTTGGGACACTGAGTGAACTTAAATAAAGTCAGCCATAGGAACCGTCCAGTGGAATTTCATTGCTGGACTCAGCACCTTTAAAATGCCAAAAAATGGTAGGTAGGCCTAGAATATCTGCAACTCCGTAGCTGTGGTCATACAATTATTACAATCATTACAATTATTATTATTATTATTATTATTATTATTATTATTATTATTATTATTATTATTATTATTATTATTATTATTATTATTATTATTATTATTATTATGTACGACTCGTTGGCTGAATGGTCAGCGTACTGGCCTTCGGTTCAGAGAGTCCCGGGTTCGATTCCCGGCCGGGTCGGGGATTTAACCCTCACTGGTTAATTCCAATGGCTCGGGGGCTGGCTGTTTGTGCTGTCTCCAACATCCCTGCAACTCACACACAACACATAACACTATCCTCTACCACAATAACACGCAGTTACCAATACATCGCAAATGTCGCCCACCCTCATCGGAGGGTCTGCCCTGCAAGGGCTGCACCCGGCTAGAAATAGCCACACGAAATTGTTATTATTATTATTATTATTATTATTATTATTATTATTATTATTATTATTATTATTATTATTATTATTATTATTATTATTATTATGTAAGTCGCTGAAGCCATCAAGGACCACGTTAAGTCTTGTTGCATTTGACACTGAACTTGGCCTTATTTAGAGCCTAAATTTCCCTCATTCTTTGTGAGTGGGCCTGCTTACGCTCCTCTGTCCAAGGGGCAATGTGTCTTCTCTTCGGTTGTTCGTGTCAGTTTAGCCCGTTCGTCAATATTTTCTTGCGGAAGCGATCTCTGTTAAGGGCGTCTTCAGGTGAGATATGTAGCATTTGCAGGTCTTCTTTGGTATTTCTAAACCAAGGAATTGCGGTTTTGGGGTTTGAATAAAAAAAAGTGAAAGATCTCTTCAGTTAACCTTCTTCCGTCCATTCTTTTCAGATGACCGTAAAATCGTGCCCGTCTTTTTCGGGTTCTATCGGTAAGTTTCTCTATTTTGCTTTAGATTTCCTCATTAGATCTCTTTTGACGGATTCCATTTCTGTACTTTGATCCCAAGATTCCTCTCACAATTTTGCGCTCTTTATTCTCCAGTTCTTCAAGGAGTCCTTTGTTGGCATTTAGAGAGAGGGTTTCGGCTGCATTATTATTATTATTATTATTATTATTATTATTATTATTATTATTATTATTATTATTATTATTATTATTATTATTATTAGGGGCTGCCTGGCCGAGGCGGTAAAGGCGTGCTCGGTGCGCCCAGAAGGACGTGGGTTCGAATCCCCGTCAGGAAGTTGTAAAATTTAAGAAACGAGATTTCCACTTCCGGAGGTGCATATGGCCCTGAGGTTCACTCATCCACACCAAAAATGAGTACCAGGTTAATTCCTGGGGGCGAAGGCGGCCGGGCGTAGAGCTAACCACTCTACCCCATCACGTGCCGAGGTTAACAATGGTGGAAGCCCTTACCTTCCACTCCTCCAAGGGCCTTCATGGCCTGTACGGAGGTGACTTTGCTTTGCTATTATTATTATTATTATTATTATTATTATTACATGCGTCTTCATTATATTTTGGTACGCCTTTGTATAAAGACTTATGAATGTCAACAAAATGACCTAAAAGCTGTCGAAAAGGACGAAAATATGCGATCCAAATTCAGTCATAATTTTAGTTTTTAATTACGTATTTAATGAAGGAATTTAATGTTTAAAAAGGCAAAATTCTGTTGGTATACAACAGTGCAAAAATATATGAGTGAAATTCTTCTTTCAGACTATATATTTTTAGATTAACACAATTTTAAAAAAGGAATTCCGTCTTTGTTAAAAAAAAGTAAATTTAGAATGAAATATTTTTTTCCACCTAGAATGAAGTCAGCGAACCCGCAATAGACATCCTGGAGAAATTAGTACAACTGAAATAATATTTGGAGTAACCACACGAGGGTTACAGAAATCGGAATTCTGCAACCTTACCTCAGTTGGCTTTGCAGTATATCGCAATAGTCATCTCCAGGTTCTTAGGTGTAAAGGATCATCGGTTTTCAGACAATGAATTGCAAGACATCGACAAACTTCTCTCCACATCAACGAACGTTAAAGGTTCATACTTGAAGCAAGTGAGATCTTCGCTCTAAGAGGACTCCGTTCCAGCCCTCGTACCAGTTTGCAAATTTCGTGTAAGAGCCGGGAATCGAATCCGGGGTTGGCAGTTAATCACTCCAACCACTACACCACAGAGGCGGTCTGATACATTTTTTCCAGTTTTAATTCCTGTTCGTTAATATTTTCCCCTATTTGTCCTTTGAAATTCTAATTCTCTATTCATATTATGATATTTCCTACCTTTAAATAAAACCCCACCGTAGATGGACTACGGTGTAATTTTCAACAACGGAGGCAACTGCATACATTGTTGGTTAATCTTTTGGACCAGAGATGGCAGTGGCAATAAGGTTACTATCTGCATATATAAATACATATCTACCGTTGAATATATGGCTTATTCGCATTTTTTTCAAGCCGCAAAAATCGATAATAACGTGTTTGTCACCATCTTATACCACTGAGCTTATTTTAAACCCCAAGAAAGGGAAACCATTATTTTAAAAGCAATGTGCCCGAGGACACTTCTAAGACATACAAGTACTTGTTGAGCACATTCAGTTTTGTTACATTTATTTATATACTGCCCTTTTGTTTTCCAGCAGTTTCATCTCCATATTATTCTGATCCTCTCGTACTCAGTCTAATGACGGCAAAACTTTTCAAAATATCGAAATATCAGTTTTTCGATACATCGGTATTAAAATATCGGTCTTAGAGATGGGCACTATCGACTAATCTAGCGATAGTCCCGTCGAACTATCGACGGAATAGTCGAATGTTTTCAGTCGAACGAAAGTATTCATTACTTCCTGACTAGAAGACTGAATAGTCGAATAAAAGTATTCATATAACCAAGTAGTCAATCGTTCCATGAAAAACATTCGAATGTTTCCAGTCGAAACTCTCTGTATCAAAAGTGGAGTGTCGTACTTTTATGAATTCGACTTATTTTAACGCAATCTACCAATAATTAGAAATCACCTGTACAGACACGCATTAGAACAAAATTAATGTTACATTGAGTGACTTACAAAATTTATTCAAAAGGACCCACGTTCACAGCTGAGAAGTCCACTCCGCTCCACGTTACGAATAAGAAGCTGCCCCACTCGTAGATCTCAGGTTCGTATTCCATTCACTGACAACGGATACCGTAACTTTAATGTAGTTTTCCATGTTCATTCCTGTCAAATGCCACAATAGTACTGAACCTTGGGTGCAGTCCCCAATTCCGGACTTAATCACACTATTGAGGAACTCACAGTTGCGCTGGTTAAAATACGATTTACTTATTCGTCCCTACACGGGGCTAATAAATAGATGGATGTCCATATATGAGCCAACATCATACGAATGGCCTTTCTTGGTGCTAACATGACAGTGAAACGTAGAAAGACGACAGTGAGGCTCTATTACCGAACAATGCTAACAATAATATGTAAAACTTGTTGCTGTAGTACACAATCTGGATGTATATGAGAACAGCCAAACACACTACTACGCTACTACTGTATTTTCTAGATTGTTATTATAGTTATGCCATATTTATGAATAACGTAATTAATGTAAACATGTATACAACGAAACAAAGAGCACATAAACGACAAGAGAAAATCGCCATACAAAGTAGGTACTGTACCTCTGAAGTTAACATAAATATTTACTAAATTTCCGAAGTGACCATAAACCGATAGTTTCATTCGCTTCCGCGTCGCTGTGACGGCAATGCGACTGAATTCAGTCGACTTGTTTTGTGCTGACTGGAGAGCAAATCGTAGAGAGATCCGTGACGGAGACTGCGACTGAATTCAATCGACTTGTTTTTTAAAGTAGTCGACTCTTACGATAGTTTAAACTATCGACTAGTTCGATAGTTATCAGTCGATAGTGCCCATCTCTAATCGGCCTTCAAAATATCGATATATCGCCGATATATCCATTTTTTAAATATTGGTGCTATTATCCATTATTGTAAGTCTAGTTCTACACTCAACACAATGATTAAAGGGTTCATTAGTCTTGACACGGTTCAGAAAACAAGCTTAAAGCAATGATAAAGTAACATGACTTTTAACTACATTGACATATTATAAAAATTTACAGCTGAGAGATGTTATGATACATAGGAAAACAGTACTGTATATGCACGATGTCTAGTAACGAGCTAATAACTTACACCGAAAAACCATATGAAAAAACTACAAAGGTATAATTTGTGTACGAAGTCTATCAGAGCTCTATAATATAATAAAACATTTTCCTCCCATCTTCCTCAGCACTGCAATTCAATTTGTTCGTGAAAAAAACATGATAATGATCTTAGGTCAATTGCCAGTACCTCTTAGGTAAGCCATTTAGAAAAAGCAGCTTTGATAACAGTTTGACATTTAATCGGTTTCTCTTTTCCGTGATGGTGTTACTGACCTTTGAAGACAGTCTCTCTGCTGGGACAGAGGTCGCTATAATGCTCAAGTATTGCCTAGCTGACGTGCAAAGCTACGCATACAAAGTATGCACGATGAATGAGTTGTAATATTATCACTGTATTTACCGAAGTGAATTGAGAAATGAAAATTCAAATTTCGTAACTCTAGAATGCACATATTGAAAGGGTCTGAAAACGAATCAAATCGTAGCCAAAAGTAATAAATTGGACAGAAATATCGATATATTGGGCACAAAATATCGATATCGACAGTATATCGAACCTCAAAATATCGATGTCGATAAATCGATATTTCCATCTCAAATAATCGATATTTCCGATATGTCGATAGTCGTTTGCCATCTCTAACTCAGTCTGGTGGCCGAGTGCAACCATTCTTGATTAGCGATGGGTCGAACCAGTTCATTCGTATGAACTACTTCACTCATTAACACTTTCTACTGTGAATCGTTCAAATGAAGTAGTTCGTTCATGAAGTAGGCCTGACGAAGCTGCTCACTGTCATTTAGCAGCGACTTCATTCACAGTGTCTCACTCACTCGATAAATATTCATAATACTTAATAATATTACCAACAGATTGCAGAGCTATGTAATTATGGACATCCAATTTCTTACCCGCTTGAAGCATGTAGATGATGGACGTGAAAATCGATAGGGACAAGGTATACGAGATTAAATCAGTCCTTTGTAACAAACAGGCACAGAACAAACTATGTTTTCCATTGCAAAGAATGATGACAAGTGTGAATAAGTTGGACACGGATATATTTAACTGTTCACACTCTCACGTTATGAAAAAAAGCTTGAAAATTAAATGTACTAAAATATAATCATTGCGTAACCTAGCCTATTTGTCATATACTATAGGTAGACCTCGTTATACGAGATGGATACGTTCCGCGGAATTGCCGCGGATACCGAATTCGCGTAAATCGAGAGTCATTTTACATGTAAAATACATGGTTAGGTTTCCATTGACTCACATATTAAGTTTCAAACAGCAGAGATCATGGGCGCCCCCCCTGGAATTCTAAAAAGTTGATGTTCAATTGTTTAATATCATACCAGATTATTTCGTAAACTGAACTTACTGACAGTCATCTAGCATCTGTAATATTCGAAAATTTAATGTTGCTAACGTTATATTGGTATTTATATTCAAGAAAATTGTTAATGTGCCCCCCCCCCTTGGAAAAGATCCTGCGGGCGCCCATGGCAGAGATTTTTAGTATTTTTATAAAAAATAACCATTATCATGTTTATGAAACGCATTTTAATCCAAACTTTATGCACTTAAAAGTTTAACACTGAAAAACACAATAATAAACTAAACTCTTCATACAAGTTCTTGGCCATAGCTTGAATAGCAGCTCCAGAGAGAGGCATGTGTTGTTGGTTGTAATGCTCACTCCAATACATTCTTTCCATCGCTTCCGAGCGAGAATTGGGCACTCTAGTCACACTTAAGTTGGTAGATGATTGAGCAGTTTTTCGAATTAATTCCGCATTGTCACGAATAGTTCTCACAGTGAACTCACTAAGTCCCAACGCATGCTACAGTATATGTCAACAATACGCTCACCTTTCTCACAGCGATCCAAAACTCCTAATTTTGTTTTTAACGAATGCGACTTTGGTACACGCTTCTTTTCTCCGACAGACACACTTTCTTTCCTTTTACCCGGCATTTTAAATACGAAACCTGTCAAGTGCAACTTCACAACTCTACTGACCGGAACTGATGATTCACGTCTCGACAAATACGACAGAAGATGCGCGTAGAGATGCGCTTGCCCCGTTTAACCTTGGCGCGCGACGTAGTGTACGTTGCAGAGTTTGGCACGCATGTCTGTACCCGCCTTAAGGAATTACAGCTTCCCCATACTGTTAACAGATGGCAGCACTAGACTTAAAACCAAAATCGCGTATATGCGAAATCGCGGATAACGAATCCGCGTATAACGGGGTTTACCTGTACTTTATAATGACATAATTTGATATTTACAGTGCCATCTCCATTATGCCTAATGTACGAATTTCTTAGTTACATATTAGCAATTCTGTAACATGCTTTCTCACCGTCAATAAGCATTATTATTATTATTATTATTATTATTATTATTATTATTATGTTTTCGTGGAGCAGAAAGAGGCGAAAGAAAGTGCTGGTGGAATGGGTCTATCTATTACATCAAAGATTAACTCAAAACTTTAAAAACGAAGGTTATATTTCTTTTCAAATTTCAAACTTAACAAGCTTCTTCACTAGGTGAAGAAAAGAAAGATCAGGTACAATAACAATCTTGACACAAGAAATGGAAAACACAAGAATAGGGGATTTAACCGATTTGGGCTTCAAGCCCCTAATTTCCAACTTTACAATACCGCCAATTAGCTTTATATAGACAAGGAGAAATCTCCCAAAACAGGAGCACCTTGCTCCAAATGTTACAAATACGGCCTTCAAAAGTCACCCCTCAATATTACATCAATCTCAGAAAAGAGCTTACATGCTCTCCAACATTAATCAAGGAGACTGCTCTCCCAATTTCTTACAAAAATCTTATATATTTCTGGCCTCTGTAGGCCCAACTTGCAATTTTACAATTCAGTACACAGGGGTAACTAGTACCCAAACTACTGGGCCTTCGTGGAAAAGAAAAACAGGTTAAATTACTGGCCCGAACTCAAAATGAATGGAGGCGTATACTTGCGCTTCTAGAAAATTATATATAAAACCCTAATTGGGCTCTCGGCCCGATGATGGGGAGGCTAAGCACAAGCAACTAAGGTGACTAGAATGAAGGTTAATTAAACGCTTTACAGAAAAGAGAAACAGTTACAAAATCGTGGTCACCTCACACTAAGTTGAAGGGGAACTCGAGAGGGTAACGCACTCTCTATCCCTGATTTATGAAACTTTACATTAGCCGAAAGAAAATTTACATTTTAGGAAACAGGTGGTTACATAGTTAGAAATTCGAACCTTCCCCTTCGGTGCATCGACGACGATCGAAGTTGAACGAGGGAGATGACCGTGGATTGATGCTCGTTCATCTCTAGACACGTGTTCAGACGACGGCGCGATTTTCTGTCTTGATCATCTAAATCGTGACTAAAATCGTATTGAAGTAATTATGGAAAGGGGTTTTGAAGATTACTGTGCAGGAAATATGAAGAGAGCTATCGTCTGTCTAAATTAACTGCGTGATGGTTCTTAGACCAAATAAATGACAGGTTAGAATTTTCTGTTGATGGAGGTATCCTTGTCTCGCCAATCAACAGAGTTCTAATTACTTTAAGGGCACCGAGTGAGTTGGCTGTGTGCTTAGGGACGTGCAACTGTGATCTTGCATTCAACAGACAGTGGGTTCAAACTCAACTGTCAGCAGCCCTGAAGATTGTTTTCTGTTATATCTCATTTTCACTCCAGGACAGAGAGACAGAACACGCGTCTCGACGGATTGTGGACGGAGCCCAGATCCATAGAGCAATTTTAGCCCTTCGGTCTTGTGGGCCTTGAATCCAATTTCGACAATATACATTAGCTAGAATGCATAGATGTGGCAAGTGGTGGTACATGATCAACGTAATCGAGCTGGTCAGGGTATGGCCTGCATCGAGGGGGAGTGGTGTGACTATTTTAATAGGGACTTGGGTCTTTTGTAACAAAGACCTGCAAGTATCATATTTACCCGAGTTCGAAGTGAGGTGGTCTGGGTCGGAATCTGTACCAGAATAGAATTTCCGTGCGGACCTCTGGATTCTGGTAAATATTTCGTCAATGTGAAAGTCATTATGAATTTCTCTATTCCGTTCGAACCATTGAGCACCTGTTATCGTGCGGAGGGCACGATTTTGTATACGTTGGGCTTGATCCAGGTGCGTTTTGGCTGCGATCCTCCAGATAGGACTGGCATATTCGGGGATTGGCTGAACGGAAGTTCTGTACAGAAGGAGTCTGCTTTTTAAGTTGAGCGTTTGAACGCCTCGGCCGAAATCCTAGGTACATGTTGTTTGAAAGTCAATCTTCTGTCGAGGGAAACACCCAGGTATTTAGTAGCGTCGGACCACCGGATCACTTCGCCAAAAGAGATCAATGGTTGGGGTTGGACCTAGTACGTTTAGCGAAGAGCGTAGAGGCTGTGGCTTACATTAGGCCACGGGCGCTTCCTTCCCACTCCCACCCCATCGTCCCTGTGTCGGTGTGACGTAAAGTAACTTCATTCAATAAAGTAATTGGGGACATCACTGACGTACGTCGTACAACGTATTATTAGGGATGTATCGAAAATCGTTGAGATGAAATTGCGTTGCGGGAGTGTCCGAGGCCGTACGCAGGTCTTTTGATTCGACTCCCGTAGGCGACCTGCTCGTCGTGATGAGGATGAAGTGATGATGAAGACGACACCTAAACCCAGTCCCCGTTCCAGCGGAATTAACCATTTATGGTTAAAAATCCCTATCCTGCCGGGAATCGAACCCAGGACCCCTATGACTAAAGGCCGGCATGCTAACCATTTAGCTATGGAGCCGGACATAGCATCGTTGCCTCCTCGCTTCATACAGTTTCCTTCAAGAGCAGAATTACGCTCTGTGATGCATGAATGGACGAGAGTCGATCAATTCTAAGAGATCTACTTCGTGCTTGGAAAAATTAGAAATTTGGGTTTCTTTTTCTTTACATCTATGTTGTCTTCAACACGAAGCCTCTACGTATGGTATACAAAGCGGAGGTGGGACAGGTTTTTCTCCGGGTACTCCGGTTTTCCCTGCCATCTCTCATTGAAGCAACACTCTCCAATATCTTTCCATTTCAACTGTTAGTCATTAATTATCGTCCTAGAGGAGTGCGACTGGCTACGGCAGTTCCTAGATGGGGGCTTCATTCATTCCATTCCTATCCATTGACTGGAAACAGGCTGTGGATTTTCATTTTTGCTGTCTTTAAGATCATGAAATGGAGGTTATGAAATAGACGAAAACAGAATGGTCGAACAAACTGAAGCGCGCGTGACAATTGGACACATCATTTATCAGCCATTATCAAGAGAAGGTCGCCTGTGTATTCAAAGCTCTATTGTCATGTTTGCATCTTAACGTGGGGGTTTCCTGTGTAATACAGAGAGTTAAACCTCGGTCTAATCCATACCTAGCTGAAGGTGTTCTATTGGCTAAGTTACGAGCCCCTCGGGCCCCTTATAGACGCCCCCACCCACAGGACGAGATTACTTAATGATAATAGCGTTTCTTGTTATTTCTGCAAGTTTCTCGTATAAAAATGTGACGTGGAAGAAATGTCGGTGCAGCACCAGATACCAGCAGCTGCCACTGCTTGCACATAAGCAACTTGCTTCCCAATCTAGTGCCAAAGTGCAAACACCATATCAATACAGCTTATAGGACAAACTACATACACACAAAGTGATCTGGTGATCGTACCACCCCAAGCTCTTAAGAAGACCAACACACATCATCTCTCTGCTTCTTCTAGCACAGATTGCGCTCCGTAGAGGTTGATTACTTCTCGATCCTCGCTAGATCCGGGTCATAAATAGATGATCGTCAAGGCCCGCTCCTCGAGACAAAGCACACAAGGGGAGGAAGGAGAGCATCTCACGAAGACCGACCTCCAGAGAGCCATTAATTTTTGCTGTCGGGTTTCTTTGTGGCTGGGATGAGAATGCACCAAACGAACCATCAGACACAGTTAATTCTTAAAGACTTCTTATTCACAACCGATACGAAATGAAGTAAACTCTTGTGAACATATTACTAGGTATATTCACAATGTTTACCGTACCTCTCAATTGAATTATTATTCATTTATTTCTTCTTGTTCGGTTGAGGTCCCTTGGACCACGTGGTTCCTAACTGTGGTGAGCTTTATTCTTAGCCCAGTATTCCTTCATCTTTACGCTGTGGGTTGCCCCGAGTCCAACTTACTCCCACTACAGGATGCAGTGTTTTAGCTGACAGTGACTGGAGAATGTCGGATGATCTGATCAGCATTCAAAATTTATCCCTGTTGAATATATCTTTGCGATCAATTTTCATTTATTTACTCATTTATTTATTTATGTATTTATCTATTGATTCTTCTTTCTTTCTTTCTTTCTTTTTTCTTTCTTCCTTTCTTAATTTCCTTACCCTCGAGGGTCGGTTTTTCCCTCGGACTCAGCGAGGGATTCCACCTCTACCGCCTCAGGAGCAGTGTCCCGGAGAGCGAGACATTGGGTCGGGGATACAACTGCGAAGGAGGACCAGTACCTCGCCCAGGTGGCCTCACCGGCTATGCTGAACAGGGGTCTTGTGGAGGGATGGGAAGATTAGAAGGGACATGCAAGGAAGATGGAAGGAGGCGGCCGTGGTCTTAAGTTTGATACAATCCCGGCTTTTGCCTGGAGGAGAAGTGAGAAACCACGGAAAAGCACTTCGAGGATGGGAATCGAACCCACCTCTACTCAGAGGCTGAGTGGGCTCTGTTGCAGCCCTCATACCACTTTTCAAATTTCGTGGCAGAGCCGGGAAAAGAACCCGGGCTTCCGGAGGTAGCAGCTAATCACACTAACCACTACACCACAGCGGCGGACTGAATATATATTTGGAATCAATTTTTAAAAAATCTGCTCTTATTTATTTATTTATTTATTTATTTATTTATTTATTTATTTATTTATTTATTTATTTATAGTTTCCACGGCTCTGACCACGTTGAAGTTAGATTTACTCCTTCATTAGTCACGTTCGGAATTTTGTTTCACATAATAATAATAATAATAATAATAATAATAATAATAATAATAATAATAATAATAATAATAATAATATATTTACGATGTCTAGAATGTATTTCATTTTCCCGTAATTCATGAGCATTATCTGTACCCAGTGCATGTCGTAAGAGGCTACTAAGAGGGGAACGATCAAAGAATCTGTGCTCGTTCTCTCGTCTTCTAAGCTCAAAATCACATCCATGTTTCTGTGCTGAGAAAATGTACGAGTGTGAATTTTCTTCTGTCATTGTCCCTGCCTTTTTCCTCAAAAATTCTCTCACAGGGTGAAAAGTGTAACGATTGTTGGGCTTGCTCCACTATTGGACACGAAAAGCGATTTTCAAGCTTCACCACTCAGCTGCAAAGCTCCTTTCCCATTCGTGTCCATTATTTTCCGATATTTAACAAGCTTCCGTCCTAAGGCTGAAAAATCTTCAGACAAGCAACTCAATGTTGAAAACATCCTACGGATATGAGCTACGAATTTTAGTTAAATAAAATATAATAAAGTGTGAGAATATGTCTGTCTGTTAGGTCATCAGCCCAGAGGTTGGTTGGATCCCCAAATAGCACCACCAAAGGCTATGCAGTTATAGGAAAACCACAAAAACCAATGGCAGTACCTAAATGAGGCGTACTAGGCAAGACGAGGAGTGAGGTAGTTTGCCATTGCTTTCCTCACTGGGCCAGGCAGTGCTATTGTAGCACAACTGACCCTATGAGCAACACCTTTCTTAACACTGAGACGCACTGGTTGTGCTCTGAATGCCATTACTCAGCACGACCCACACCCCAGCAGCTTCCATATTGTCACAGCCATGGGTGAGACTGAGACTTCAGTGGAAGCTACACTTTGCTCTGGCCTGTGCCAAGAGATGGATGCAAAAGTACTGCATCCTTCAAGAAATGACAGCAGGCAGAGTGAGAATATATTCTTTATTAATTCCTAAAAATTACAATCCTTTTCTTAATCATCGTTATCCGGTCGGTTAGATTAGCAGTTTGCCTTCTTCTAAAACTACGAACGCTAATGTGAGTCAATGCAGAAATTCGCTGAAGCCCTTATAACTATATTCGGTTTGGACATGTTTTTAAAGTAAAAAAGATAAAAACATCTGAGGATATTTGAACCAAGGAACACATTACAGAACGATTTGTTTAAATAAGTTAATTTGGCTAGGATTTTAATAAACAAGGAACTGAGTAAAGAAACAAGGGATTTTAGACTGTTTTACGAAACTACATTTAGGTCGCAAGTGATTTTCGATTTATTTATTTATTTATTTATTTATTTATTTATTTATTTATTTATTTATTTATTTATTTATTTATTTATTTATTTATTTATTTATTTATTTATTTATTTATTTATTTATTTTGATAGAGCTGTCCAAGACGCACAACTTGTAACCTTTCCGAACCCATTAGTCGTTCAACTCTCGGCACAATTGTGGAAATAGCTTTTTTTTTTTTTTTCGTTTTTCATAGTATGGGGAACCTTACTTACTATGTTAAGAAATATGAAACGAAATTGAGTGTAGTCACTACAGTATCGTAGAATTCCACTTTCTATATTATTTTGAAAGACGTTAACATGTTGAATTCGAAATAAATTACTCTACCAATCAATGTTTCATCAGCTGACGTCGAGCCAATTCTAACTGCTCGGTATGGGCCTGGAGATGCGCTCTTGCATTTGATGTATGGGCCACATCCAGTCGCCTCCCGTGAAGGATAACGGGAGGATGGCAACTGGACCAGCCTGGATCCGTACCGTTTACCATCCGCATTCTCGTCAAGCTAATAAATCAGTATCTTCCCGAAAACATCACTAAGAATTATTTCTGTTGACACGGGGCATTGCTGGTCGCCCATTAGCGCGATACCAAGGCCCTATTTGAGCCGTAGCATGTCGTGTCGCCCACTGCAGGTGATGAATCAAAAGTCCGTGTTCGTTTAGGGGGCCGTGGCACCGTGCCAGCTGGGGAACCTACTGCCTTACACAGGTGAGGTGAACATCTTCGCTGAATGTAGGACTCGGGCGGGACCAGTGTCGACTCGTGCTTCAAAATATGCAGCAGTGGATTGACAAGAAAGCGTTTAAAGAAAGTTAATAACGTGTAGAAGGGTGTCGACCGCTACAAAACTCTTTATGCTTCCTCCACAGTACATTAACACGTCAGTACTAACTGCACGAGGCCGGTCGCTGTAACACACCCTAGTTTTAACATAAAGAAATCCCTACATCACCCACTAAGCCCTAAGATAAAACATGCAGCCACGTTTAATAATATAATTGTTATATGGAATAGTTACTACGAAATAGCCTATCATGTGTTGCCAAGACCGATTTGTTTTACGAACATTTTCTTTCTTTCTTTCTTTCTTTCTTTCTTTCTTTCTTTCTTTCTTTCTTTTTTCCTAATCTGTTTAGCCTCCAGGGTTGCTTTTTACCTCGGACTCAACGAAATATCCCACCTCTACCGCATGAAGGACAGTGTCTTGGAGCGTAAGACTTTTGGGTCGGGGAGGTACGACTGGAGAGGAGGACCAGTACTTCGCCCAGATGACCTCCCTTGCTATGTTGAACAGGGTCCTTGTGGAAGGATGGGAAGATTCGAAAGGATAGACAAGGAAGAGGGAAGGAAGGGGGCAATGGCTTTAAGTTAGGTACCATCCCAGAATTTGCCTGGAGGTGAAGTGGGAAATCATGGAAAACCACTTCAACGATGGCTGAGGAGGGAATCGGACTCCCTTCTACTCAGTTGACCTCCCGAGGTTGAGTGGACCCCGTTTCAGCCCTCGTACTACTTTACAAATGTCGTGACAGAGTCGGGAATCGAGGCCGGGCCTCCGGGGGTGGCAGCTAATCACACTAACCACTAACCCACACAGGCGAACTATACTAAGACTACACGTGATATTTTACCATTAAGGTCTTCTGCATGCAGCATCAAAATTCTTCCAGAGGGACAAATGTTTTGTTTTGTGTTTTGTTTGGGATTGTAGTGTATTTCCTTCAGCACTTCAACAATCTTCCACAACCTTCCAGACGGAAGATTGTGAATTTAAGACTGATCATTTTAATACGCGTGAAACACCCGAGAACCATTGTTCTGGAGCCAGTGAGTGCATCCGCGCGAGTTGGCGGTGCGGTTAGGGGCGCGCGGCTGTGAGCTTGCGTCCGGGAGATAGTGGTTTCGAATCCCACTGTCGGCAGCCCAGAAGATGGTTTTCTGTGCTTTCCCATTTTCACACCAGACAAATGCTGGGGCTGTATCTTAATTAAGGCCACGGCCGCTTCCTTCCAACTCGTAGGCCTTTCCTATCCCATCGTCGCCATAAGACCAATCTGTGTCGGTGCGACGTAAAGCCAATAGCAAAAAAAAGAAGCAGTTATTGCATTCGGAGACTGCCTACACTGAAGGCAGAAAAAGGCACTGTGGTATTTATTACCAGCAATATGGTTTTCTGTTCGCCTCTGTGGTGTAGTGGTTAGTGTGATTAGTTGCCACATCCGAAGGCGCGGGTTCAATTCCCAGCTCTGCCACGAAATTTGAAAATTGGTACGAGGGCTGGAACGGGGGAGGTCAACTGAATTGAGGGGTTTCGATTTCCAACCTTCGCCGTCCTCGAAATGGTTTTCCGTGGTTTCCCACTCCTTCTCCATGTAAATTGCCGGGATGGTACCTAACTTAAGGCCACGGCCGATTCCTTTCCTCTTCCTTGCCTATCCCATCCAATCCTCCCATCCCCGACAAGGCCCTTGCTCAGCATAGCAGGTGAGGTTACCTGAGCGAGGTACTGGCCCTATTCCGAGTTGTATGTATTCCCGACGAAATATCTCACTCACCAGGACACTGCCCTTGAGGCGGTAGAGGTGCGAGCCATGACTGAGTCCGCGGGAAAATCCAAACCTGGACGTTAAACAGATGATGATATGAAAATGAAATATGGTTTTCTAGAAAGTAGTCAGAAAATTTAATTGTCGCTCTGAGGGTGCTTCGGGAACAGTTACAGCCGGAAAATAACTTCAATCGCTTCCCAGTTTCAGTATTCTGGGCGTATTCTCGAATGTATCTATACCAAGTGAAAAGGCCACCTTGGCACGGCGGGTGGCGTCCACTCTCGTGGAAGGGACAGCTGTAGACATACGACATTATTATTATTATTATTATTATTATTATTATTACCGATGAATCCCGGTTCCCGTTGTGTCGAGTAGATGGACGCTTGAGAGTGTGACGTATGCCCCATGAAGCTATGGATCCTGCGTGTAAACAAGGTTGTGTCCAGGCGGGAGGTGGCTCAGTTCTGGTCTGGGCGGCGCTCTCATGGTCGCAATTTAGCCCCATGGTCCGGCTGCAGGGAGCGCTGATAGGTGCACGTCATGTGGACATTGTTTCAGACCATCTGCATCCCTTTTTGGTCCTAGAGTATCCTGATGGAGATTCCATGTTTCAAAAAGACAGTGCGCCATATCACGGCTCTGTGGTGGCACGCAGGTGGTTGGACGAGCACTCCAGTGAAGTTACGACTATGGATTGGCCCTCCAGATCCCCTGATCTTAATCGAGTCTTGAATTTATGGGATGCTGTCGATACTGGTGTACGCTCCATGAACCTCGCACGAACTACACAAGACCAATTGTGGGTAGCAGTGCACAATGCGTGGGTCCAGATCCCTCCAGAACAATTCCTCATCTTATTGCTGCCGTATTGAGGGCTCGCGAGGGAGCAACTCGTTATTAACATCACATTCAGTGTCTTCCCATGACTTCTGGCCACTCACTGTATATTGCAGAGCGTCCCATTTGATGCCGAGATTACGAATACAGGAAATCTTTATCCTCCACTCCTCCTCTAAGGGCCTTTATTGACCCTTCAATGTTTAGAATCTTTATCGTCCGATATGACAGCTACAATTGTCCATACTATAATACAGTTCGTGACAAGGAAGGATCGACTGTCAGTGATAATCTGAGGTGCCTGTAACGGAATGCGAGATGTATCGCAGCGATTACGTGCTGAATGCTAGAAGAGAGGCACGCTTTGGCAAACCTCCATTCTTTTAATGACCATTTAGCTCTCAAACCTGTCTCGTTCTTAAACACTGGGTGTCGCATAAACTTTCTACCACCTCCGCTGGAGGCATTGAAGACCAGCAAGGAAGCGAACCCGCTCCAGAGATGAGCGGGATGGTAAAACGAGAACACGTTGGACTTCATATCACTCATCCCGGAGAAATACCAGATGTCATTTTTCCCCTGTTTTAAAATGTTTGCAGTAACCTACTAAGGCCAATGCTCTCAATTTTTTTAATATCAAAGATAAACCATTTCGTCATAGTATTGAATATATAGCCAAATGTTACTTGCAGATTATTCAAGAATCAAAACAGTCCCCGATAAGAACGAAGTAACTTGAGTTATCTTGCTAATATTCTGAATATTTTTAATAAAAGTGGCTTCAACCAGATAAGTAAGTTTGTCATAAGTGTAAATTTCCGTTGTTATTGTGGACGTGGACATTATTATCTTGTAAATGTCCGGCTCCATGGCTAAATGGTTAGCGTGCTGGCCTTTCGTCACAGGGTTCCCAGCTTCGATTCCAAGCAGGTTCGGGAATTTTAACCATAATTGGTTAATTCCCCCGAAATGGGGACTGGGTGTATGTGCCATCTTCATCTTCATCATCATTTCATCCTCATCACTGCGCGCAGGTCGCCTTCGGGAGTCAAATCAAGAGACCTGCACCAGGCCTCTCTGTAGGCCACACGCCATTATTATTATTATTTTGTAAATGAATTGTTGGTAGTGAATGTATACAACTTCTTCTGTTAAAGAGAACTATTAAATCGTACTGGCTAACAGTACAGGGGCTGCCTGGTGCCTGGCCGAGGCGATAAAGGCGTACTCGGTTCGCCCGGAAGGACGTGGGTTAGAATCCCCGTCAGGAAGTCGTAAAATTTAAGAAACAAGATTTCCACGTTCAGAGGTGCATGTGGCCCTAAGGTTCACTCATCCTACACCAAAAATGAGTACCAGGTTAATTCCTGGGGGAAAAGGTGGCCGGGCGTAGAGCTAACCACTCTACCCCATCAAGTGCCGAGGTTAAAGAGAGTGGAAGCCTTTACCTTCAACCCCTCCAAGAGCCTTCATGGCCTGTACGGAGATGACTTTGCTTTGCTTTAGCTAACAGTAAACAGATGTGAACTTCCAAGCTATGGTTTTTTTCTGGTCCATAAACGAAAATAATGCCAGGTCATTATTGGACAATTCACTTATATTCACGATCCAAAGCAGATACTTCATTCATTTTTTTGATTTAAACAAAATCCACCAAAAACCGTTTTCAAATGCTGTTTCATATAATGTAGAATGGTTCGACAAGACTTGGTGAATCGGTGATTTCGTATTGTTTAAAAAAGTATTTCCCCGTGAGAACTTTAATTTTTGACTTACTTTGTTTTTCCCTTGGATGAGTGATTAATGGTGGAATTTAAGGAGATAACATAGAAGAACTCTTAACTGACCAATAAGATAGCGATATTTGGATTTATCAAACTCAACGCATAAAAACAAAACCTCCCATAGTGATATAAACTAATAGGGCTTGGCCTACAAAGCGACCACTGTTCAGCAAGAGGGCCTGCAGATTACAAGCTAACGCATCTTCAGCGTGACGAATCTTCTCGGCAGTTATCCTCGGCTTTCTAAACCGAGGCCACTACCTCACAATCCAATAGTTCCTCAATTGTTCTCGCGTAGAGGGAGTTCATTTCGAACCTCAATTAAGGCAGAGCCCAGCATTTGTCTGATGTGAGAATAGGAAACCACAGAAAATTATCTTTAGGGCTGCCTACGGTAGGATTTGAACCTGGCCGATAATTGAAACTGGGCTTCCCGTATGAGACAAGCTCACTGCCCCTTGGACTGCGAGGACGACGATGTTTGCTCAGCCTTCACTAAAAACAGGTACCGTAGGTGTGATCATTTTTCGCAATAGTAATATTTGTTTATATTTGCATTATCATTTCTCAGGAACCGTAAGCCACTTGTTAATGTGCTCTGAAGAATACGAAATTAAATGTGATTTTAGTTAAAACGTGATATAGGCCCTAAATGCGAAATAGCGAAGTCGCTTCGACGTTTAATAATGGACAAGTGATTTCGAAACTAGGATGGAATTTTCCTTTAGTATGGTTTAAATCATCTTTCTTTCTTTCTTTCTTTTTCTATCTTTCTTTCTTTCTTTCTTTCTTTCTTTCTTTCTTTCTCTCTTTCTTTCTTTCTTTCTTAATCCGTTTACCATCCAGATACGCAGCGAAGGATTCCACCTCCACCGCCTCAAGGACAGTGTACCCGTGCGTGATACGTTGGGTCGGGGGATTCAACTGCGGAAGAGGACCAGTGGCTCTCCCAGGTGGCCTCACTTGCTATGCTGGACAAGGGCCTTGTGGCGGAGGGGGAGGGGGTTGAAAAGATTGGAAGGGATAGACAATGAAGGAGGAACGAAGCGGCCGTGGCCTTAAGTTAGGTACCATCCCAGCATTTGTCTGGAGGAGATGTGGGAGACCACGGAAAATCACGTCGAGAATGGCTGAGATGGGAATCGAACACCTCTCTACTCAGTTGACCTCCCGAGGCTGAGTGGACCGCGTTCCAGCCCTCGTACCATATTTCAAATTTCGTGGCCGAGATGGGAATCGAACCGGAGGTGGCAGCTAATCACACTAGCCACTACGCTACAGAGGCGGTGGTTTAAATAATATTCTGTATTATTTGATAATGCATTCTATCTCTACGACTCATCCTTGAAAAGTGAGTACAATGTCAACATTCACGAGCTCTACGTTGACTACAAGCAGGCTTACGACAGCGTGGACAGGTCAAGGTTGCGGCAGGTATTGGAAGAGATGCAGGTGCCGATGAAGATCAGTGACCTCTTCCTGATGACTGTGAGGAGTACCAAGGCCGAAGTGAAGATCCAAAGGTAGTGAAAGTGTTTGAGGGAATGTGGCGCGTTGTCAACCACCCTGTTTAACCTTTGTCTGGAGCACGTAATGCGTCGAATACCATTGAATCCAGGAGGTGTAATTTTCAGCCGAACCCTCCAGTACTTGGCCCTCGCGGACGATATGGTCCTGCTGGTGAGAAGTGCGAACTGCGTGATTGAAATTCAGCAGCACATGAGCGAGGGATCACATCTGGGTTTGCGGATCATCAAAGACAAAAACACTCTACATAAAGCAAGACTTCACGGCGTGAGTGGCCTGAAATATGCAGGTGAAACCTAGGAGAGAGAGGTGCAGCTTAAGTCCCTGGGAGCCCTCGTGAGTGAGAACAACAATGTCAGCGAGAATGGCATGTGGTAACAGGTGTTACTTATGATTTCAACGCTCTGCAGAAGATTAAAACTTCACGTGTAGAGGGTTATAATTCGTCCATTGGTTCTGTGTGCGTGCGAGACTTGTACCCCAAATGAGCGCGACAAGAATCTTGAGGAAGATCTTCGATGCGGTTCACGACTGAGAGGAACGGCTCATCAGGACCACCGAAGAAGTCTACACTCTCTACGGTGACCTCGAGATTGTCGCAGAGGCCAAAAGGACAAGATTGCTGGACACCGTCTCGAGAGATCTGGAGATGTGCGGGATACTGGGCTGGAGAAGGAGACCTTTGGACCGAAAGAAGGGGCCCTTCAAGAGCTGTAGCGTCAGGTGTGCGAGTGTTATACCCTGTGGCCCTCCAGTCTCTTACTTTCTACTTATAAGTGTCCTGCATGCAACAATGTCGAATGGGTTGCCTAACTACTGGTTTACAAGGGAACTCTAAAACGTGTTATATTTCGGATATGAAACAAAATAATAGTCATTTTATTACACACGTTCTGTAACAGAGTGCCTTGAACGATCCACAAACTCTTAATTGCAACTCTGTTCGGCGAAATAATGTATGTATAAGGCAGGGGGCTATTTGGAAACTCCCGCACACACCGTCTGCGAGCTTCGGCTGCATTCCGACCAGATTCTCCATAGATTAAAATGATGCCTGTGTATTTTTCGTTGTTGAACACATCAGCCATTGCCGATATGTTGACAGGAACTGTTTTAAATATCAGCCTACTACTGAGCGTTCGAAAACGGGGCTTACTAACGCAGTGGGCGCATTTGAATTATAGTGCTGAGGAACACTCAGCGAGCGGCGGTCAGGTTGTTTTTATCTCTTCAAAACAGACGTAACTAATCTGCAACCAGTAATACCCCTGTGGAAATCAGTTATTAGACCTCCCATTCATCATTAGAGCATGCGGGACACTTACAACTGGAAAGTACGGCACTGACAGGCCACTTGGTATAATTTGGAAGTCTTGTACTCACTGAAAGATACAGTTAACATTGTGTTGTATGTGGGTTTTTTCTGAAGGCATGTATCCCTCCCACATTCAAATAATTCGACCGCTGTGAATTACGAGTGCATTGGAGCTATGCTACAGCGATTACAGAATAAATTGTTAACCACTGAACGAGGATAGGAAGCCTGCAGCAGGCAGGTAAGCATGCGTTTGGCTACATCGATTTACCACCGTTAACGGTGCCGCAAGTGCTGTGATGTCCACTTAACTTGCGAGTCTCGTGTCTTGGAGTTTCATTCTGCTAACACGAACACGTCTTAACAGATAGTATCAGGCAGATTATCTGCCCAACGTTTCGTCTTACACGTCTTCGTGATGACATCATTTGTTATAAGAAACCTCAGATGATGAACACCAGCCAAGTTAAATATAGAAATGCACTACGTGCATCAAATTCCTCCCTCTCACAATTTAACGTGCTTAAGACAGTTAAGGCATGATGAATGTCGCTTTCTAATTAGCGTATCTACAGTTACATGTTTCTTTTTTTATTGATTACGCTGGTCAGAGCACACATCATTGCTCATAGCTATTATAATGCTCATGGTCAGCTAAGCTACTCAGCCTCTTGTCTCCGGGGTTCAGGATTATGGGTTCAAAGAACTGACGAAGTCGTTATGCAATGAAGTTTTTTTTCATTGCGAGCAAGGCTGGCATCTTCAATCGAACTCTTTCTGTCTACAGAGAATTGAGTCGGGTCCTTGCTCTAGTGGTCACGATCCCCGACACTTACAACAGGACGTGGGTTCGTTCCCTGGTCAGGTCAAGGATTTTTTGCTCGGATCTGAGAGCTGGTTTCCTACATGTAAAATATTGAGGAGCTTTCTGACATCATGATAGTGACCCCCGGCCAACTGCCTCTGTGGACCAGTGGTAAAGCGTTGGCCTCCGAATCCCAAGGTAGCAGGTTCAAACCCGGCAGGGGTAGTCGGATTTTTGAACGGTGGAAAAAGGTCCATTCGACACTCCATGTCGTACGATGTCAGCATGTAAAAGATCTCAGGTGACACATTTGGTGTTTACCCGACAAAATTCATTAAATCTCGGCCATAGACGCCCAAGAGAGATTCGGTTTACTCGGTCTGCCATCTAGTAGGCCTAGAGTAAAACGAAACGTCGAAATTGACGAGCAGACAGCCAGATGGCGTCAACTTGAAATTTCTGCACACGGTAGCTGAGGTCAGACGATTAATATTATTGTTATTACCCCGGGCTGGAGAAAGCCAAGAATAATGTCCTAGAGCGTGTCACCCCAATGTCACTTCGTAATCTACAGGCCTTTCGATTGAGCAGCCATCGCTCTGTAGGCCAAGGACAATCAGGGCTGCAGATCCCTGGAGTTTGTTTGTTTGTTTGTTTGTTTGTTTGTAGACCAATGGAGTTGATGTCTTTACAGCAGGGATCCTCAATAGCAGTGCCGTCAGATTCGTATCATAATAATAATGTTACTGACTTTACGTCCGACTAATTACTTTTATGGTTTTCGTAGACGCCGAGGTTCCGGAATTTTGTCCCGAAGTTCTTTAACGTGCCAGTAAATCTACCGACACGACGATGACTTATTTGAACACCATCAAATAGGTACCACCGGACTGAGCCAGGATCGAACCTGCCAAGTTGTACTCAGAAGGCCAGCTCTCGATTACCGTCCGAGTTACTCAGCCCAGCGATTCGTATAATAATAATAATAATAATAATAATAATAATAATAATAATAATAATAATAATAATAATAATAATAATAATAATGTGACTGAACGAGTTGGCTCCACGGTTCGGTTCACATAACAGTAAGGTTGCATTCGAGAGATTGCATTTCACCGTCCGTCTGAAAATGGCAAACCACGAAAAACCATCTTTAGGACTGTCGATGTCTCCCGATTGGATTTCATGGCTATGTGACCCAAACCACGTAGTCAACTCGCTCGGTAACAGACAGAAAGGTAACTTTATACTGTGTATCTAATAGATAGAAGATGCAATACATAAACAGTAGTTCTGCTACCCCACAGCCTGACTCTTGGGTTGAATTGACAGCGTTGAGGCCTGCGGTTCAGAGGATCCGGGATTTTAAGTGCGTCTAATTAATTCTTCTGGCTCAGAGACTGGCCGTTTCTATACGTCCCAACACTCTCCTCTTCATATTCATTCAACACACCAGCACAGAAATACGCAATAGTGACTCCCCCCCCACACACACACACATATATAGGGTTGACGTTAGGAAGGGCGCCCTGCCGTGAACCAAACCAAACCAAACCCCACGTCACTTAACGCCCTTGTAAGGGCCTCGGCCTGCGCAGTGACCGCTGCTCAGCCCGAAGGCCTGCAAATTACGGGGGGTTGTGTGGTCAGCACGACGCATCCCCTCGGCCGTTATGTAGCTCCTCAGATAGCTCCTCAGTTCTAATCACGTAGGCTGAGTGGACATCAAACCAGCCCACAGGTCGAGAGAAAAATCCCTAACCTGGCTGGGAATCGAACGCGGGGCCTCCGGGCGAGTGGCAGGCACGCTACCCCTACACTACGGGGCCGATTCAAATCCACATGTGTGACACAGTTCACACCCGCGATCCCACAGATGTGTGAAAAGCGGAAGAGGAAGAAGACGTTCTGCAATCCTATAGTCTTCATTCTATGGTTTATGTGTAGCAGGACGAGTGCCTAACTTTCAAGAAAATTCCGTCCTTTTTAGCTTGTGTCTTCCAGAGGCTCACTCACACGATACGGAATAATCAAACTATTATCTTTGCCTTCGGGGGCAGTGGCGCCGACCTCCCTCCAAATGATCCTAGGAGGGGCACAGTGCCACTTTGCCCCACCCCCACCCAAAAAAATAATTAATAACTCTCCTCCTAGGTGTCAAGTCCCCTTTTTAACGTGCAGTTTGGTAGCCTTCGGAGGTTGCTAAAGGCGTTAAATCTGAGGAAGATGGTAGATAGTTTTATATCAAGAAATGAGAGTAGAAAGCGGGCGTTCCTTCAGATATCTACATCCCAGTGGAGACTGTTCAGGCGGTACATTTGGTGGTAGAGTTTTTCATATTTCGTGTCAGGTAATGCGTAATATACGGTAATAGGACATTTATTCAGAAAATGTATTTATAAAGCAAGTTCTACTTGTTTTACTTGTGATTATTTTTTGTAGCTTCGTACCTTCCTTCAAAATATTTATTTAAGAATCAAGTTCTATTTTTGTGTGTCCTCTTATTCTCCTTAATCTGTTTACCCTCCAGGGTACATTTTTCCCTCGTACTCAGCGAGTTATCCCACCTCTACCGCCTCAAGGTTAGTGTCCTGGAGCTTCAGACTCTGGGTTGGGGAATACAACTGGGGAGGATGACCAGTACCTCGCCCAGGCGGCCTCACCTGCTGTGCTGAACAGGGGCCTTGTGGGGAGATGGGAAGATTGGAAGGGATAGACAAGGAAGAGGGAAGGAAGCAGCCGTGGCCTTAAGTTAGGTACCATCTCGGCATTTGCCTGGAGGAGAAGTGGGAAACCACGGAAAACCACTTCCACGATTGCTGAGGTGGGAATCGAACCCACCTCTACTCAGTTGACCTCGCGAGGCTGAGTGAACCCCGTTTCAGCCCTCGTACCACTTTTCAAATGTTGTGGCAGAGCCGGGAATCGAACTCGGACCTCCGCGGGTGGCAGCTAATCCCAGTAATCACTACATCACAGAGGCGGACATTTTTCTATTTACTTGTGAATATTATTGACAGCAAATTACATGTGTATGTTGGGTATTCAGCCCTAAGTCTGGATGGATCCTCAACAGGTCTGCCATCAGCTGTCATAGATGGCCTAGGCATCAGTGAAGCGGCGTATTAGGGAAAACGAGGAGTGAGATAGCTTCCCGTTGCTTTCCTCACCGAGCCAGAAGCTGCTATCACATATCAGTCTGCCAAGCCCGCTGAAATGCATGCAGCAACCGACCCTATGAACAACAATTTTCCACCATTCACAGCAGGACTGGCTGTGGCATTACTAGCATCGCTCATACCTCAGTCACTTTCATATTGTCAAAACCAAGGATAAGACAGAGACAGATCTATGAAAGTAACAAAATTGCTCTAGCCTATACGAGAAGACATAGTGCACTGTAAACACTAGGTCCTGCCAGCAAAACTCGTTCAAAAATGTATTTGAGAAGCAAGTTCCAGCATTGTTCTGCTTTATTTTCTGTTTGTGATTATTGTTGTTATATAAAAATGTTGCCTGCTGCCATTTCTTGATGGATGCAGTACTTTTGTATCCATCTCTTGGCACAGGCCAGAGTAAAGTGTAGCTTTCACCGAAGTCCCAGTCTCATCCATGGCTGTGACAATATGGAAGCACCGGGCGAGTTGGCCGTGCGCGTAGAGGCGCGCGGCTGTGAGCTTGCATCCGGGAGATAGTAGGTTCGAATCCCACTATCGGCAGCCCTGAAGATGGTTTTCCGTGGTTCCCCATTTTCACACCAGGCAAATGCTGGGGCTGTACCTTAATTAAGGCCACGGCCGCTTCCTTCCAACTCCTAGGCCTTTCCTATCCCATCGTCGCCATAAGACCTATCTGTGTCGGTGCGACGTAAAGCCCCTAGCAAAAAAAAATGGAAGCTGCTGGGGTATGGGTGGTTCTGAGTAATGGCATTCAGAGCACGAATAGTGCATCTGAGTGTTACGAAAGGTGTTGCTCATAGGGTCAGACGTGCTGCAACAGTACTTTCTGACCCAGTGAGGAAAGCAATGGCAAACTACCTCACTCCTCGTCTTGCCTAGTACGCCTCCTTTTGGTTCTGCCATTGGTTTTTGCGGTTTCCTTATAACCGCATAACCTTTGGTGGTGCTTTTTGGGGATCCAACCAGCCTCTGGGCTGATGACCTAACAGACAGATATAAAAATGTTTGCATTAATAGTTGGCCCTCATTTCACATTCTTGTATTAATGTTAATCATGCTCCCGACTCGCCCCTCAATAATTACCCAAAGTCGGCCGGCGCGCCTGCTCGAGGGTATTAATAGGCCTCACAAGCTGACTCGGTGATTATCGCATCATCCTCTTAGAACCTGATGTGACAACTTACCTAACAGCAGGTAATCCTGACCTACCTTGCTCCACTTGCACAGACTTCCCTTCCGCTGAACTCTCTGTAATCGGTCAGTGAGACGTCAGGAAAGTCACGTTCGACGTGGTCGATGCTTGGGAAAAATCCATTGGTACAATAGTCCACGCTTCCTGTTCGATTCAAACTTCCGGGAGAGAGTGCTTATGTTATACGACGAGATATCCGATATGTTACAGTAGGTACAGTTGTGTGGGAAAAGCATTAGCGCATTTAAGGTAAATTATACTCTATATTATAACCAACATAACACAAATGTTTGTCTACACTTTAGAGCTGTTTCTTGATACGGGGTAGGAGATTACCGCCGGATGCCCTTTCTGACGCTAGCCTCAGTTGAGAAGCAAATGAAGACGAAATAAGAGTAACAATAATAATATCCGCCTCTGTGGTGTAGACGTTAGTGTGATTAGCTGCCAATCCCGGAGGCCCGGGTTCGATTCCGAGTCTGCCACGAAATTTTGAAAAGTGGTACGAAGGATGGAACGGGGTCCACTCAGCCTCAGGAGATCAACTGAGTAGAGGGGGTTCGATTCCCACCTTAACCATCCTTGAACTGGTTTTCCATGATTCCTGACTTCATCTCCAGGCCAATGCCGGGAATGGTACCTAACTTAAGGTCACGACCGCTTCCTTCCCTCTTCCTTGCCCCTTTCAAACTTCCCATCCCCCTACAAGAACCCTGTTCAGCATGGCAGGTGAAGTTGCCTGGCTGACGTGCTGGCCCTCCTTCCCAGTTGTATCCCAAAGTCTCACGTTGCCCTTGACGTGGTAGATTTTGGATCCCTCACTGAGTCCAACCCTGGACGGTAAACCGGTTAATAAACAAAGAAAATAATAACAATAATAAGAACAATATTAGTTTTACGTCCCACTAACTACTTTTACGGTTTTCGGAGATGCCGAGGTGCCGGAATTTTGTCCCGCAGGAGTTATTTTGCGCGCCGGTAAATCTACCGATATGAACTGAGGTAGGCTATCTGAGCACCTTCAAATACCATCTGCCAAGTTGGGGTCAGAAGGCCAGCGACTTGAGCCTCTAATTCCGGCAATGACGGTGAATGAAATTTGATAAAGTCGTGGAAGGAATCTGCTGTGTCCTAACCATCATAAAACAAAACGATTTGCTAAAAATTTTCTGATTACTCCTTAATTAAGAATCAGGGAGCTCCTTGGCTGAATAGTTTGGGTCGAGGTCTCCGGTTCTAAGGGTTCCCGATTCGATTCTCGGCCGGGTCACGGATTTTCATCGCATCTGGTTTTTTTCTCTGGGTCGGGGACTGGGTGTTTATGTTTGTCCAAACACACAACAGGGACACGCAGGAGTGAATACATCCCTCCTTATAAGAAAGGGCATTCCGCCGTATAACAGGGCCAGATTAACAGTTTACAGACGCGACTCCACGACGATGTGGGAAAAGCTATAGAAGAAAATGAAGAATCGGTGTAGTCGGATTTTTGAAGGGCGGAAAAAAAGTCCATGTCGTACGATGTCGGCATGTAAAAGATCTCTGGTGTTACATTTCGTATTTACACGACAAAATTAATTAAATCTCGCTCATAGACGCCCAAGAGAGATCCGATTTACTCTGTCTGCCATCTAACGGACCTAGAGTGAAACGGAACGTCGAAATTGACGAGCAGACAGATGGCGTCAAATCGAAATGTTTGCACACGGTAGCTGAGGCCATACGATGATTATTATTAGTGTGTGATTTTTACTTGTGGGGTAAATGGAAAGAAAAAAGTGTATCGAAAAAGTCCTCACACATTGGAGGGACTGAAAGAAAACATTACGAATGAAATCATAAACATTACAGTGGCAGAACTCACTGGCGTCGGCCAGAATGTGGTTACCACATACAATGCTTGTATAACCCAGGAAGGACGACACTTCTGGCATCTGTTATAAGATAAGATTTCATATAAGATTGTACACAGACTTAAAGCAGGGCGGCCGTGCGCGACATAAATTCGGCTGAGGGAGCTGCTGTAGTGCAGTGTACAAACACCATGCGTTCAGTCTGAGTTTATATGAGAAACCGTCCGACTCTTTGGCTGAATGGTCAGCATACTGGCCTTCGGTTCAGGGGGTCCCGGGTTCGATTCCCGACCGGGTCGTGGATTTTAACCTTCATTGGTTAATTCCAGTGGCCCGGGGGCTGGGTGTTTGTGCTGTCCCCAATATCCCTGCAACTCACACACCACACATAACACTATCCTCCACCACAATAACACGCAGTTACCTGCACATGGCAGATGCCGCCCACCCTCGTCGGAGGGTCTGCATTACAAGGGCTGCACTCGGCTAGAAATAGCCACACGAAAATATTATTATTATTATTATTATTATTATTATTATTATTATTATTATTATTATTATTATTATTATTATTATTATTATTATTATTATTATTATTATTATTATTATTATTATTATTTATGAGAAACCCTGTATGTACGTCTTGGTCTTAGTTTCCCTCATTCTCATACACTTCAAGGCCGAGTCCACTCTCTTTCTAGATAATCCATGCTACTGCATTCGCCTCACATGACCATATCACGAAGCTGGATGGCATACAGAGTTTCATTAAGTTCATTCATGAATTTATCCCCCCATTGTGAGAGCCCTGCTGTAGATTTTTGTGACTATAAAATACCTATTAATACATTTGCATAGAAAACTCAAGAACCACCAAATTATGTAAATTATGTATGCCACAGGTTCAGCAACTAACGGCACTTAGTTAACTGAGATAATTTGTCGTAAATACCTTTCAAAATTATCAAATAATTCATTACATGAGTTGTTCAATTTGTGCAACAATTTTAAATGTATATATCTGGAAATAATTATAATTTTAATAATCTATTAATTTGTTTGGTTACGTAGTTCGTGTCGAACTATACGATTGATTGTTTTCTGGAGACTGTAGGTTCAAACCCAACCTTTGCAACCCAGAATTTGATCTTCCGTGGTTTTCTATTTTACAAAAGGGTAAATTCTGGAGCTTTACTATTCTTACGGTCTCGATCACAACCTTAGATCCTAACAGTCCTAAGTTTTCCTGTCACACCGTCAACGAAATCCTGCTAGTGGTAGTGTAATATGAACCCGCTAGCAAAGTAGCATCTATTACACATTACACCAGTTGCTGAAGGACATGAATGCAGACCTTGGTGTGATCAGTAAATCATGTCTATAAAAACTGTTCGTGACTAGATATTCCAGGAGCGATAAACTCTAAGAGAGTGCTGCCAACTATAACGGAATTCCACTATGCGTAACGAAATTTGAATACAGGGGAGAACAGGTGAGGAAAGTTGAATGACGTTGAAAATGTAATGAATTTACTTGCCACCTTTAACTTCCTCGAACGTACAATAATTTCTAAAACCAGTTTCTTTGTTCTTTCCCAATTTCATTTTTATTTCAATATCCGTTTAAGATCCAAGGCTGATTTTTTTCCCTGGACTCAGCGAGGGTTCCCACCTCTACCGCTTCAAGATGCAGTTTCCCGAATCGTGAGACATTTGTCGGGGATACAATAGGGAAAGGAGACCGGGCGGCTTCACCTGCTATGATGAACGTAGGCCTTATGGGGGGATGGAAAAACTGAAATATATAGGCAAGGAAGTGGTCGTGACCTTAAGTTAGGTACCATCCCGGCATTTGCCTGAAGAAGAAGTGAGAAACCACGGAAATCTACTTCGAGGATTGCTGAGGTGGGAATCGAACCTCCCCTCTAATCAGTTGACTTCCTACGGCTCAGTGGAGCCCGTTCCGGTCCTCGTACAACTTCTCAAATTTCGTTGCAGAGCCGGGAATCGAACTCCAGGTCTCCGGAGGTAATACCTAATCACACTAACCACTACACGACTTACCCTATTCTCCTAATTTATAATCGTAACTTCCAAAGGAGATACGATTAATTGTTCAAATATTGCCAAGCCAGTAAAATATGTGTTATAAATACCTGATGGAAATATTTTAAAACGACAGACTGCTTTACGACTTTCTGAGAGTTCAGTTGGATTACAAACTAATTATAAACGATAGACTTATGAATTATGGTAAACGTATATCTTAAACTTGACGAAAAAATCATGTCTTTACTCTTCAGTTACCGGTATCCTCCTTTCATACGATTCAGTTTAATAAATGGCACACTATCTGTACATCTGACATCTTACTTTGTGAATGTTCTTTCTTTCTTTCTTTCTTTCTTTCTTTCTTTCTTTCTTTCTTACTCCGTTTACCTTCAAGGATTGAATTTTCCCTCGGACTCATAGGGGGCCCCCACCTCTACCGCCTCAAGGGAAGTGTCATGGAGCGTGAGGCGTTTGGATGAGGGTACAACTAAGGAGGAGGGCCAGTACCTTGCTCAGGCAGGCTCAGCTGCTATGCTGAACAGGGACCTTGTGGGGGATGGGAAGATTGGAAAGCATAGACAAGGAAGAGGGAAGGAAGCGGCCGTGGCCTTAAGTTAGGGAGCATCCCGGCATTTGCCTGGAGGAGAAATGGGAAACCATGGAAAACTACTTAGAAGATGGCTGAGGTAGAAATCGAACCCCCATCCCTTTTTGCCCTCTACTTAGATGAACTTCCGAAGTTGAGTGGAGCCCGTTCCGGCCCTCGTACCACTTTTCAAATTTCGTGGCAGAGCCGGGAATTGAACCCGGGCCACAGGAATTAACCGATGGTAGTTAAAATCCCTCAACGCGGCCGGAAATCAATCCCGTGACACTTTGGTTCAAAGGCCAGCATGTTAACCGTTTAGCCATGGAGCCGGACGGTGCAGGAATACAAGGATACCACAGGGATCCAGAAAGGACCATTGTTTCGCGCTATATATAAATAGTACATAACTTCTCAAGTTATGTCAGTGACACAGCAGCTCTCATGTGTTCGCTGTCGACCTTCAGTTTTGCATATACTTAATTCTACTCAACCTACACTAAAATACCGGCATACGTAACACAATCTTAAGGTCAACTAGAGGCTGATTTTTCCGCGGAACAAAACAGAACTGGTTCTATTAATAGGAAATTGATAGTATAACTTATATTAAAATATTCATTTTAGACCGTACATTTTTCCGACAAAACAAGTTGTCAGAATCGAATTATGTGAATTTCCCTACCAAGTGATTTTTCTTTTTTTGGAAACGTTTCGATCAAGCTTCATGGGCAACTTATGAGTTTTCGGATCCATGTGATTTCAGAGTCATTAAACTGATTTCGGATGAGAGGAACACACAAAGAAGGAAAACCTCACGACGGGCAATATTTTAACTGGAAACGTTCAATTTTTTAATACGTCCCACACTTTGTTGTGTTGGCCTAAATTTCGGTGACCAGTAGATGAGAAATACGGGGAATGCGAGGAGAGGCTGTGCACCTTCTACAAATGGTGGTAAAAGCAAAAGCAATGCCTTCTCGTTACAGGCCATGAAGGCCCTTGGAGGGGAGGAAGGTAAAGGCTTCCACTATCCGTAAGCTCGGCACATGATGGGGTAGAGTGGTTAGCTCTACGCCTTACAAATGGTGGTAGTTGTGCTTATTATTTTGGTGGTGATTATTGTTTGTTGGGAAAACTACGGTAGGCCTACTTGTAAGAGAAAATAATTTCCTTTTATTTATTTATTTATTTATTTATTTATTTATTTATTTATTTATTTATTTATTTATTTATTTATCGTATGGGTTTTAGTGCTAAGAGTTTCCATGGGTGACCTGCACGTATGGATGTGGGATGATGATGATAATGATAAAGTAGGGAGAGGGTGAAACTTTTTGTCACCATTTAGCCTACTAAAAGAAAAGTTTCCGTAGCTATGATGACATCGAAATGTTCCATTGTCTTTGGGGGTATTAATAGTAAGGCGTTTTTTAGTCCTTCGATGTTCCAGAGAAGAATCTTGATTATTTTATTATTCGAGGGACACTCCAATGTTGCGTCTTTGGCCTCGAAAAGAAACTCTTCTAACTACAATACCTTTAGGCCAGAAATCAGGTTTTTCTGTTGTTTGTAGAAATTCAAAAGGAATTCCCAATTTGCAGGCTTTTATGGGCCCAACTGTATTAAGCATTTCACAGGCTTTTATCTCTGTAATGCCTTTCTTAATAAATAGTTTTTGATGTTATCTTCTGTGGTTCCTTCTTTTATCTTTCCCACATATAGCCATGCTGTTTTGGCTGCCGGTTGTAGTTCTTCGTTGCTTTGTTTCGTCCCGATGATGGTCCTACGATGCTGTTTCGATTTCTTCACCACTGTGTTCCAGGGTGTTTTTTCATCGGGTCCTGCGTCTTCGGTCAGTGTTGGTAGGGTAGATTCATTTAGATCACTCGTTTTCTCCTTGTCTCCAAAGTCAGTATACGAGCAAGCTAGAGGTCTATAGTTCCGGACTTGTGCTGTTCCATCCACGCACTTTTCTTTGGAATTTTCTTCCTGTCCAGTCAAGTTGTCCGTAGGTGGGTTCTTTTTTGAGGTTTTTCCGGGTCTAGTAGTTGAGTTTTTATTTTGGATCGGTATATCTGAAGTTGTACGATCTTTAGAGGAGTCCGTTTTCTGTTTTTCTGGTGGGGTCTGTGGAGTTTGGTTTGATTCTACCTCTGGAGGTGTCTTTGATGTACCAGCCTACTCCTGTCAAATAACACTAAGGGGTCTGCTCAAGGCTTAAAGTCTCCATCCGACGTACGAATCACCATGAACAGCGGCATATGCTCTCATTCTATATGAACACTGCTGAGAGGTTGGAATTGAATCCTGGTTTTTGGCACGCAATCTACTGATTATAAATTGTATACCTCCCCCTCCCCTACTCATCATAGATTGACGAGGGACGCTTTGGTCAATGAATATATCGTAGAATGGAACTTCGGATATACATGTTTAAAGGTACAGTCAAAGGTTCCACCTTTACAATACTTTTTTTTTTAAATAGCAATTAAAAAATGTTGGAACATGTTTCGTCCTTCTTGGTGGACATCATCAGCCGAAATACTTGTAAGATGACTAAAATAGACAAAGACAAATACACATTAAAATACGATTCGGGTTACCGAACACGTCAAGTTAAAATGCATCACAAAATTTAAAGAACATTCCATGTTCATGTTTTGAAGAACATTCTTCAAATTTTGTTATGCATTTTAACTTGACGTGTTCGATAACCCGAATCGTATTTTAATGCGTATTTTGTCTTTGTCTATTTTACTTATCTTACAATTATTTCGACTGATGATGTCCACCAAGAAGGACGAAACATGTTCCAACATTTGTTAATTGCTAATTAAACCCAAACAAAGTCCGACTCATTGGCTGCATGGTCAGCGTTGAGGCCTTCGGTTCAGATGGTCCTGAGTTCGATTCCCGGCCAGGTCTGGGATTTTAATTGCCTCTGATTTATTCTTCTGGCCCGTGGACTGGGTGTTTGTGTTTGTCCTAACACTTCCCTCTTCATATTCAGACAACACACTACACTACCAAACACCACAGAAACATGCAATAGTGATTACATCTCTCCATATAGGGTTGGCGTCAGGAAGGGCACCTGGCAGTAAAACAGGGCGAAATCTACATGTGCGACACAATTCGCACCCGCGACCCCACAGGTGTGGGAAAAGCGGTAGATAAAATGAGAAGAATTAAACCCCCAAAAAGTAAGTATCGTAAAGGTGGAACCTTTGACTTTAAGAAAGTATACTAACGACAATACGGGCTTTGCAATGAAATTCATTTTATGGAACTTCGGAGTTGGAAAGGAACAAGTGTTAACGAAGAGAAGTTGGGTAGGAAAGGGGCATGTGGAAAACCTACCACAAGTAAGAGTAAGTATTAGGCTCACGTACGGAATCCATTGTCCATTTTATTCTCTCAAGTTATTGTTATTGTTTTGAGCGGTTTAACAACACACTATCAGTCCCTCCATTGTTTCTCTCTTTTTAACATGGTTATGTTTTTGGTCTATCTTTAATTACCGCTATCAGTTTCCTGACACCATTGTAACCATGGCAACCACTGTCCGTCTGTGTATACTAGTTTAGCAGCGTCACCTTCTCACTGTGCACTTTCTACCTGTACTAACAGCTTGAGAAAATCTCGCATCAAGTGAACCTCGTTCTACTCCTCATTCCAGACTTTTTTTTTTTTTTTTTGCTAGTTGCTTTACGTCGCACCGACACAGATAGGTCTTATGGCGACGGTGGGACAGGGAAGGGCTAGGAGTGGGAAGGAAGCGGCCGTGGCCTTAATTAAGGTACAGCCCCATCATTTGCCTGGTGTGAAAATGGGAAACCACGGAAAACCATCTTCAGGGCTGCCGATAGTGGGGTTCGAACCTACTATCTCCCGATTACTGGATACTGGCCGCACTTAAGCGACTGCAGCTGTCGAGCTCGGTCATTCCAGAATTAAACTGGCCGGAAAACGTTGATGACAACAACTACAACAAAATTTCAAAGATATAGGCAAATCAATAAGTATCTGCAATTTTGCTCTAAATGTCTTTAGGTTGGCTCTATGGCACAGTGTGCTCACTAGCCGCTAGATGGCACCGTTGTCTACGTCTGTGGTAGGTTTCAGCGTTATCAGATCAGTACAGCTTGTGGTCGGAGAACCATGGCTAATGTGCATATGGTTTGCCACGCCATCAACAGTCACTCGTCTGTTATTTGGGATCATATCATGCACTCGTTCAATATTGGCATCGGTTACGGTTGCAGATGGACGCCCGGATCTTCTCTCATCCGTCACGCTCTTGCGACAACTTTTGAACTGCTCACTCCACTGGGAAACACTTCGCTGTGGCACAGAATTGTCTCCGTATTGTACTGAAAGTCTTCTATGAATTTCCGCTCCTGGTACACCCGCAGATCACAAAAAAAGGATTACGGAACACTGTTCTTCCGAGGTGCAGAGTGGCGAGGCCATCTTTACGTCGCAACAGTGCAAGCTGTACTGATCTGATAACGCTGAAACCTACCACAGACGTAGATAACGACGCCATCTAGCGGCTGGTGAACACACAACGCCATAGACCCAACCTAAAGACAATTAGAGCAAATATTGCAGCTACTTATTGACTTGCCCTCGTATTCGTAATGTTTCCTTTCATTCACGTTCATTCGATTCTGTTGAAGTTTGCTTCTGTCTGAGTTTGTTTATTTGTTTGTCTATCTTAATTCATGTCTTCTCGAATGTTTTGTTCATTGTTTTGTATAATCGCCAGACCCGCGGTGTAGGGGTGGCGCTCTTGCCTATTACCCGGAGGCCCGGGTTTGATTCCCGCCCAGATCAGAGATTTCACCTGCATCTGAGGGCTGGTTCGAGGTCCACTCAACCTACGTGATTACAATTGAGGAGCTATCTGACGGTGAGATGGTGGCCGTGGTTTAGAAAGCCAAGAATACCGACCGAGAGGATGCATCGTGCTGACCACACGACACCTCATAATCCGCAGGCTTTCGGGCTGAGCAGTGGTCGCTTGGTAGGCCATTGCACTTCAGGGCTCTTGCGCCATGGGGTTTGGTTTCGTTTTGGTTTATATTATCAAGATGTTGCGGGTTTTATGTCCCATTAACTAATTCCATGGCTTTCAGAGACGCCGACATGCTAACATTTTGTCCCACATGAGTTCCTTACGTGCCATAAAGCGGACATATTTTAGCACCTTCAAATATAACCAGATTAAGCTGGGTTTGAGCCCGCCTTCTTGGGCTCAGTAGTCCGGCTCCGTGGCTAAATGGTTAGCGCGCTGGCCTTTGGTTCAAAGGGCCCCGGGTTCGATTCCCGGTCAGGCTGGGGATTTTAACCTTAATTGGTTATTTCCACTGGCTCGAGGACTGGATGTGTATGTCAGCCTTAAAATAGAAAATAAAAGGAAAACAAAGAAAGAATGAGAAAAATAATCGATAATTAAAGAAACAGTAAAAAAGTTTGGTCAGTGTTCTACCGTCTAAGCTACTCGGGCCGGCATTGGTTTGTTTAAATTTGTTTCTATATTTATTGAAGGTTGTATAAGTTTGTGTGTTTGAGTTTCTTTGTTTGTTTTTTATTTGTTTATTTATGTATTTATTCATGTTTTCTGATGTTATGTGTGTGTTTATTTATTTATTTCATTGATTGATTGATTGATTGATTCATTCATTCATTCATTCATTCATTCATTCATTCTTATGTGTATGTATGTATTTGAATGTTTTCTGTGTTAATTTCGTGTGTGTTTGCATTTAGCTACTTGTTTATTAGAATCTGTGTGCTTAAGATACGTGTTCTTGAGTTTCGTTGTACGTTTATTAGTTTATTTCGCTTTGTTTTAATTTATGTGAATTTCTTGTTGGTTTGATTTTGTATGTGCACGAGATTTTTTTAAGTTTGTTAGAATTTATTTGTTTTAGTTTGAATGTGACTGAGCCTTATGTTTCGCGATTTGTTCGAGTTAGTTTGTTATGAAGTTTCTACGTGTTCTGTATTTTATTGTGAAATCACCGGTTGGTTGTTGCATATAAAGTTTGTGGGATATGATAAGAAAGGACAAGTAGTTGTGTACTTGGATCATCTTATAATTGCAATTTTTACGGTACAAATTGGAAGTAATTCGCTGTCTTAATGGTATCTACGGTACATTTCGAGGTTTTCTGTTGGTCCCACTGCACGAAGAATTGCAACTGCTACTTGAATGCTCACGACTGCAAGGTCAGAAGTAATTTAGTTCGAGATTAATGAGCGGTGCCATGCCTTGAATGGACTCATCGTTTGTGTATAAATAGCGCTGCTCTAGTTACATGTAACGGTACACATGCTAATTTGTGGCTTGCCATAAATGTCGCGTACTTGTTCTTCGACGGAGACGCGGAAATGACCGTCTGTTGGAGCAGAATGTGCGCGTCTCAAGGTCACACTTGTTATAAGGGAATATAATTTGCGGTGACGACCTATTAAAGAATGCTCTTCAATCCACAGCTCTTGTATGACGTAGTCGTAAAGGATCGACCAAGGAATTCTCCATCTCACAGCTGGTGTCTCGACTCCAGACCAATTATATTATCCTAACGTGACGTCATTAACATCGGACTCGTGGTAAACAGGACGTAGTTTGTCCATTCTAGGAGACTTCTGACGTTGGTATTTCAATGGACGCAATAAACAATTCTGCGAACAAGTAATGGAGTGTTTCCGTGGTTTGCCATTTTCACACCAGGCAAATGCTGGGACTGTACCTTAATTACGGCCACGGCCACTTCCTTCCCACTCCTAGCCCTTCCCTCTCCCATCGTCGCCATAAGACCTATCTGTGTCGGTGCGACGTAAAGCAACTAGCAAAAAATATGTTATAATAATAATAATGGAGTGAGTTCTCTAACTTTTAATTTAGGAAACATCAAAATGTCAAGGGCATTGGTTGGTTATTGTTATTATTGTTGTTGTGGTTGACTAATATAAAATTTGTAAAAAAAGTACCCGGGTGTTTTTATTTGATTTTTTTTTCTGGCTGTTAATTTAGCGTCGCTCTAACTCAACCAGGTTTTCGGCGACGATACAACAGGGAAGGGCTAGGATTGGATTTAACTCAATGTAAAACGGGAAACTACCGAAAACCATTTTCAGGGCTGCCGACAGTGGGGTTCAAACCCACTGTCTTCCAAATGCAAGTTCACAGCTGCTTGACCCTAACCGCACGACCAACTCACTCGATGCATGAAAAAACAATCCATCTCTGGTGTTAACCTGCGCGGCACTGAAAGAACATTTCTGTTTTTCTGTCGCTATTCCCTAGTACGCCTCTTCAGTGATGCCTAGGCCATCTATGACAGCTCATGGCGGAACTGTTGGGGATCCAACCAGCCTTCGGGCTGATGACTAAACACACACACACATGTTATCTTAATCTGAAATTGAACTTTCTTTCTTTCTTTCTTTCTTTCTTTCTTTCTTTCTTTCTTAATCCATTTACCGACCAGAGTTGGCTTTTTCCTCGGACTCAGCGAGTGATCTCACCTCTACCTCCTCAAGGGCAGTCTTCTGGAGCGTGAGACTTTTGGTCAGAGATATAACTGGGGGCGAACACCACTTCCTCGCCCAGGTAGCCTCACTTGCTATGTGGGAGATGGGAAAATTGGAAGGGATGGGCAAGGAACGGGGAAGGAAGCGGCCGTGGCCTTTATTAGTTAGCTACCATCCCGTCATGTGCCTGGAGAAGAAGTGAGTAAACCACGCAAAACCACTTCGAGGATGACTGAGGAGGGAATCGAACCCCCTTCTTCTTAGTTGACCTCCCGAGGCTGAGTGGACCACCTTTCAAATTTCGTGGCAGATCCAGGAATTGAACCCGGGCCTCCATAAGTGGCAGCTAATCACACTAACCACTACACCACAGAGGCGGACAATTTTTAGAAATTTGGTTTTAAATTTTACCGGAGAAAGTTTGGCCGGTAAAATAGGAAATCAAGACGGGAGCTCGTAGACGTCTAATGATGACACTGCTTTCGAAACACTGTTTTGGTTATCGAAAGTTTCGACTCTGTCAGTCTTCTCCATGATCGAACATAACCTGGAATTCCTAACACATAGGTAAGCCTAGGATGCATTCTCGATTATAGCTTATATCTTGTACGGCACACGAGTGGGTATGATTTTTTTATGAAGAACTGAGGGATATTACCTCATTGCTTGAGTGAAATATACGATGTGTAGGCTATATTTTTTCTTAATCTCTATTATGTTGATGCTTTCTGCCACCAAATTCAATAACGATTCCTTCTCTTGGAACGGATATTAGGCTTATTTTTTTGTTCCTGGCCAATACCCCCCCTCCAATGGCACTACAGCGCTGAAGGGCTTTGGCCTACCAAACGACTACTGCTCAGCCGGAAGGCCTGCAGATTACGAGGTGTCGTGTGGTCAGCACGAAGAAACTCTCGGGCGTTATTCTTGGCTTTCTAGACCGAGGCCGCTATCTCACCGTCAGATAGCTCCTCAGTTCTAATCACGAAGCTGATTGGACCTCGAACCACCCCTCAGATCCAGGTAAAAATCCCTGATCTGGCCGGGAAACGAGCAACGGGGCCGGTGTTTCTGGCCAGTAGTGGACATAATTTATGATATATTATTTGCAAACACCGGACGTAATTAAAAACATGTTTATGTTTCGATAATGGCGGCAGCACGCACGCATTTATTTTCTATGTGTCGAGTGGTGGTGATTACTGTTTTAAGAGGAAGTATAACAGGGCAACCGTCCTCTATTATAACACTAATCGGAGGACAAATGAAGGTATCGGCCAAATAAAGACAAGGACCACGAAGGTAGTAATGAAATGCCGTGTGGGCTCCGGAGACACCTGGCAGAGGTTTTTGATTTGACACCCGTAGGCGACCTGCGCGTCGTGATGAGGATGGAATGATGATGAAGATGGCACATAAACACAGTCCCCGTGTCAGGGGAATTAAGCAATTATGGTTAAAATTCCCGTACTTGCCGGGAACCGAACCTGGGACCGCTATGACCAAAGGCCAGTACACTAACCACTTAGCCATGAAGCCGGACACGCAGGGAGTGAAAATGCAAGAATCCCTAGGCCTCGACACCTAATAGCGTCGGGTCGGAAAAGAAAAAGAGTTGAGCAAGGGAGGTCGGATAGGATAGATGAAAGTGCCTGGCATAATGGCATAAGTAAGTGGAAAGAATGCATGGACCCATGGTCGCTAATCCACGCTCCCAGTTAAGAGCCCGTGTGGCCCTTTTAGTTACTTTTTACAACAGGCAGGGGATACCGTGGTATTTTCGTGCGTCAGCATGATAAATTTAAGGTTCAAAATCAGAGTGAAACGAAAACTTAGTTTCGGTAAACCTTCTTTCTTTCTTTCTTTCTTTCTTTCTTTCTTTCTTTCTTTCTTAATCTGCTTACCCTCCAGGGTCGGTTTTTCCCCCGGACTCAACGAGAGATCCCACCTCTACCGCCTCAAGGGCAATGTCCTGGAGCTTCAGACTTTGGGTCGGGTGATACAACTGGGGAGAATGAACAGTACCTCGCCCAGGCGGCCTCACCTGCTATGCTGAACAGTGGCATTGTGCAGGGATGGGAAGATTGGAAGGGATAGACAAGGAAGAGGGAAGGAAGCGGCATTGGCCTCAAGTTAGGTACCACCCCGTCATTTGCCCGGAGGAGAAGTGAGAAACCACGGAAAACCACTTCCAGGGTGTCTGAGGTTGGAATCGAACCCACCTCTACTCAGTTGACCTCCCGAGGCTGAGTGGACCACGTTCGAGCTATCGTACCGCATTTCAAATTTCATGGCAGAGCCGGGAATCGAACCCGGGCCTCTGGGGGTGGCAGCTAATCACACGAACCACTACACCACAGAAGTGGACTATGATAAATTTAAGGTTCAAATTCATATTGAAACGAAAACTTAGTTTCGGTAAACCGAGGTAATAAAATCTGTAGTGAATACAGAAGCGAGCGTTATCCGAGTTATGGGAATCTAAGATAACAGCAACATTAACTGATGATGATGAACACGAGCCTAAAAATGTGAACAGTGAAATTATCACGCAGCTGATACATCTACCATATAACAATGCTTGTGAGCTCAAGTCAGCTAAAGGTTTTGTAGAGGAGTTAAATTTTCAGCGGAAAATACGGAGACAGGTCTCTGAACTGAGCGTCTCTGCCGTTATTTGTAAATCCTCAGATGCTTCTTCTTCTTCTCCTTCTTCTTTATCATCAAGTTTTCATTCCTCGCCCTGAGGGGGCGATGGGTGGAGGGGGGATGAGTGGGACTGGATTTTATTTTATTTATTTCGGATTTTTTGCTATGGAGGAATTTCTACATTGATTTTTCAAATAGATTTGTTACAATAAATATGTTTTTTTTCGGTATATAAACCTAGTTACAAACATAGATACATTTTTTAAATGTGGAAGAGACTTGGTGTTGTCATTTTACATATTTGTTAATTTTACATATTTGTTAATCTTACATATTTGATAATCTTACATATTTGTTATTATATATATATTTCTTTCTTTCTTTCTTAATCTATTTACCCTCCAGGGTTGGTTTTTCCCTCGGACTCAGCGAGGGATCCCACCTCTACCGCCTCAAGGGCAGTGTCCTGGAGCGTGAGACTTTGGGTCTGGGATACAACTGGGGAGGATGACCGGTACCTCGCCCAGGCGGCCTCACCTGGGACCTTATCGGGGGATGCGAACGCTTTAAGGGACAAGCAAGAAAGAGGGAAGGAAGCGACCGTGGCCTTAAGTTAGGTATCATCCCGTTATTTGCCTGGAGGAGAAGTAGAAAACCACGGAAAAGCACTTCGAGGATGGCTGAGATGGGAATCGAACCCACCTCTACTCAGTTGACCTCTCGAGGCTGAGTGGACCCCATTGCAGCCCTCGTACCACTTTTCAAATTTCGTGGCAGAGCCGGATATCGAACCCGGGCCTCCGGGGGTGGCAGCTAATCATGCTAACCACTACACCACAGAGACGGACATATACATTTATTTACTGTTTTATACTTACATATAGTCCGGCTCCATGGTTAAATGGTTAGCGTGCTCGCATTTGGTCACAGGCGCCCCGGATTCGATTCCCGGCAGGGTAGGGAATTTTAATCATAATTGGTTAATTCCCCTGGGGACCTCATTACGACGCGCAGGTCACGTACGGGCGTCAAATCAAAAGACCTGCACTTGGCGAACCGAAGTCCTCGGACACATCCCAGCACTAAAAGCCATACGCCATTTCATTTCTTTTACTTACATATATACAAAAAAGTCTGTATAAAGAACATGGTGATTAACAACTTTTTTTTTTTCCTTTTTACAACTCTGACACCTACTTAGTGACTGTTGAAAATGGTTGGGGAAGAAACTACGTTGTACCTGTAGGTATGTGCTCATACACACCCACATACATCTACCAACGCAAGCTTATATGTCACAGATATGTTGCATGAAAGTTAGGGGGTGACCCCCCTCCTCCCCTCCCCCCAATTTTCAATTCCATGCCAATGCTTTGCGTAGCTGCAGTGCAATTATGTGTTGTGGTGGGAACAGGTGTATTGTTGATATAACTCTTCGTCCTGTCAGGGAATTCCACCCGTCCAGGCCTTGGGGGGATAATAATTTCGTGTGGCTATTACTAGCCGATTGCAGCCCTTGTAAGGCAGACCCTCCGATGAGGGTGGGCGGCATCTGCCATGTATAGGTAACTGCGTGTTATTGTGGTGGAGGATAGTGTTGGGGACATCACAAACACCCAGCCCCCGGGCCATTGGAATTAACCAATTAATGTTAAAATCCCCGACCCGGCCGAGGATCGAACCCGGGACCCTCTGAACCGAAGGCCAGTACGCTGACCATTCAGACAACGAGTCGGACCTTGGGGGGATGATGGACGATGTCGTCATAGCGTGTAGTGCGTGTTGTCACGAATCCAGGAGGAGCTTTAATAAACACTTCCTTACCAAGTATCCATGTGTTTGGAACTTAACAGGAGACCAGCATTCAAGCATTCTTAAGCTAATGATTGACATATTTAAGTATGGACGGGACGAGCTTAAATCAGCACGTATTATACCATGGCTTTTCAAGGCAAAGGTTGATAAAACCTCCAACTTGAGATGGTGATGCAGAATTCTTAGCCTATCATCATCTAAAATAATATTCTGAAGGTCACTTATTGAGATACGATGTTTAGTCAAGATCTTAATGACAAACGTAGTCATATTGCCCCTAGCACCGCCGAGTACATCACGAACTTCCCAGTTACCTCATGCCATGTTTCAATGATGACGGTATGGCACGGTTTGGGCCACGTAGCTGTCAGCTTGGATTCAGCAGACAGCGGGGTCGAACATCATTGTTAGCCCTGAAGGTGTATTTCTGCGATTTCCCACTTCCACGCCAGGCAAATGCTGGGACCGTACGTTAATTAAGATTACGGTCGCTTCCTTCCGAATCCTTGCCCTGACCACGATCATCGTTACTATGAGTCTGTCTGTGCGACATAAAATAAATAGTACAATAATAATTACCAGGCGAGTTGGCCGTGCGGTTAAGGGCGCGCTGCGGAGAGTTTGCATCCGAGAGATAGTGGGTTCGAGCCCCACTGTCGGCAGCCCTGAAGATAGTTTTTTTGTGATTTCCTATTTTCACACCAGGCTGTACAGTCGCTTCGTTCCCACTCATAGGACTTTCCTATCCCATTGTCGCCATAAGTCCTATCTGTGTCGAAGCGACGTAAAGCCAATTGTAAAATAATAATTATTATTACAGTATTAAAAATCAGATTTTCAAACACTAGACAATAGACCTAATGTTTCCGACAAATGGTTCATCCCGAACCGAACAAAGGTTTACAGAAAACAAAACATTCCAACCGTATTGACCAAAGAAAATTGGTAAACAGTGAAATAAAACAAGAAGTTGCAAAAGTAATTAATGAAGACAGACTCTTAAAGAATTAATTTGCATACCTTCCACTTTCATTGATTTCCATCCTGTTTCCTCCATTGTCTTCCCTAACTGCACGGCCAACTCGCTCAGTATCATCATCATCATCATCATCATCATCTGAAACAGTTTCCAACAGCAGGCTGGGTCTGCTTGGAACATAAGCCTCTCCATCGCTTTCTTCTTCTTCTTCTTCTTCTTCTTCTTCTTCTTCTTCTTCTTATTATTATTATTATTATTATTATTATTATTATTGTCCGACTCGTTGGCTGAATGGTCAGCGTACTGGCCTTCGGTTCAGAGGGTCCCGGGTTCGATTCCCGGCCGGGTCGGGGATTTTAATCGCTTCTGATTAATTCTTCTGGCTCGGGGACTGGGTGTTTGTGTCCGTCCCAACACTCTCCTCTTCAAATTCAGACAACATACCACACTACAAACCACCACAGAAACACGCAATAGTGATTACATCCCTCCATATAGGGTTGGCGTCAGGAAGGGCATCCGGCCGTAAAACAGGGCCAAATCCACATGTGCGAACCAGTTCGCACCCGCGACCCCACAGGTGTGGGAAAAAGCGGTAGGAAAAGAAGAAGAAGAAGAAGATTATTATTATTATTATTATTAAGTTGGGAGTCAATTTTAACAGAAAGCTCCCCTTTAGCAACATTGAATCAATGTCCCTCGGTCTTCCTCCAGGTCTCCTTTCCTTCAACTCCATTTATAACATTTTTATTGGTATCCTCTCTTCCTCCATTCTCTTAATATGCCCATACAACTGCAACCTTGATTTTTCTATCTTTTCCTGTAGGTTTACCTCATTTATCATTTCCCGAACTCATTTCTTACTCTGCCCATTCTTGTTAAACCTACTCGACACCTCTGAAACTTCATTTTCACTGCTTCTATTCTACTTTTATCCCTTTATTTTATCACCCACGTTGTCCGACTCGTTGGCTGAATGGTCAGCATACTGGCCTTCGGTTCAGAGGGTCCCGGGTTCAATTCCCGGCCGGGTCGGGGATTTTAACCTTCATTAATTCCAGTGGCCCGGGGGATGGGTGCTTGTGCTGTCCCCAACATTCCTGCAACTCACACACCACACATAACACTATCCTCCACCACAATAACACGCAGCTACCTACACATGTCAAATGCCGCCCACCCTCATCGGAAAGTCTGCCTTACAAGGGCTGCACTCGGCTAGAAATAGCCACACGAAATTAAAATTAAAATCACCCACGTTTCTGATCCATACGTCAAAATTGGCAAGTCTAGTAGATAATTCTTTTACATCTCTGTGGTACTTCCCTGTTCCATATCAATCCTCCCACACTGTCTTCTTTCCTCTGTCCATTCCCTATTCAGTTTCTGTTCGTCATGGAAGCCTCTGAAGCTGTCGATCACTGATCTAATTAATGAAATGAAATGGCGTATGGCTTTTAGTGCCGGGAGTGTCCGAAGACATGTTCGGATCGCCAGGTGCAGGTCTTTTTGGATTTGACTCCCTTAGGCGACCTGCGGTTCATGATAAAGTTGAAATGATGATGAGGACGACATATACACCCAGTCTCCGTGTCACAGAAATTAACCAATGATGGTTAAAATTACCGACCATGCCGGGAATCGAACCCGGGACCCCTGTGACCAAAGGCCAGCACGCTACCCATTTAGCCATGGAGCCGGACATCTAATTAATGAAGAGCTAAGACAAATATCATTGAATTGGGTAGGCAGCCCTGAAGATGGTTTTCCATGGTTTCCCACTTTCACACCAGGCAAACGCTCCGGCTGTAGCGTACCTTAAGGCAACGGCCGATTCCTTCCAACTTCTATCCCTTTTCTATACCATCTAAAACCTATCTGTATCGGTGCGACGTAAAGCAAGTTGTTAGAAAAAGATGATGATGTTGATGATGATATTATGCAGTTTCCATTTTTGGCATATAATTGCATAGGCTTTTGTTTCGAGTCCATTTTTCTGAATTATTATTATTATTATTATTATTATTATTATTATTATTATTATTATTATTATTATTATTATTATTATTATTATTATTATTATTAAGTTGGAGTCAATTTTAACAGAAAGCTCCCCTTTAGCAACATTGAATCAAACGATCGTCGTATTACTGTACTTGCCGCTAGCACTGTGGATGTTTAGTGCAAACTTAGTTCTAAAATTACCTGTGGCGCCTCTAAAGTGAGATGCAGACTTCTCAGCACAAGTCTTGCAATTCACATGAACAGAGTCAGGTATCAGTTATCAAAGAGAAGTACTTGTAGCGATCTAAATATTTAATGTTGCATGTCTATTTATAGAGCGAATGCCACAAAAGAGCTGTAAAATCTGCCGCGCCGTCCTTAATAGAGCTTCCTATCATAAAGATCGGTGGTCATGTCTGGCTCAGCCTGCGGCTCGCAGATCAAGTGACATTGTGCGGCTGAAGAACGCTGTATTTTTACTGGTGATGGCACCGCCAATGAGCTGAATATCACCTTACCAGTAACATGCACAGAAATAACAACATACCTGTACGTCGTAAATAATTAGAAATTGAAAATTAAAACAAGCGGGCTAGTTCTTTTTCGTGACTGTTGGCATTTAACCGTAGCCACACAAGTTCAAGTGTTACGACGAATCGTGAGATGGTGGTGATCATAGTTTTAGGGCAATATAAAGTGACAAATAATTCCTTCTTAAAGTCTTTGGTGTACAGGGTCCCAGGTTCGATTTCCGGCCGGATTAGAGATTTAATTAATCTGATTCGAAGAGTGAGTGTTCGTGTGTCTTCCCAATACATTCCTCTTTATATACACTGCCTGAATAGCACCTAGAAGGAGTGGTTAAAATTGAATGAAACTACATATGCTGAAATACCATGTGCCTTTATTAAACTGATTACAATACGGGATAAAAGAGTCAAGACCGTTGGCAGTTACAGGTGGAATGTTGGCACCAGGTCAGTAGGGTGTCGCATTCCCACTCACCCCCCCCCCCCCCCACTCCACCCCGGCCGCAATGCATGCATGGTGTCAAACAGCCATTGAATCATCTCCTGAGGCAAGTTCGTCCACAGTTGTTGCAGCGGTCCCTCCAGATCCCGCAGGTTGGTAATGGGACGGAGTCCCCTTCCATTGCCATCCCACACGTGTTCGATGATGGAGAGGTCCGGAGATCTTGCTGGCCACGGGAGGACCTCAACGTGCTCTAGGCAGTTCATAGACACACGTGCTGTGTGGACGTGCATTATTTTGTTGGAACACTGTTCCAGAGCGCTGTAGCCTAAGGCGTAGAACGTGCGGACGCAGAATACCTGTGCTGTATCGCGGTGCCGTCAAAGTCTGCCGAAGCACTATTAGAGGTGACCTGAACGCATATCCTATGGCTCCGCACACCATGATGTCAGGGATTACGCCTGTGTATCTTTCCAAAATATGGGAAGGAACTGCCCTCTGCCCTCGACGCCGCCAAACCCGCACACGATGGTCATCGGAGGTTATGGAGAAACGAGACACATCACTGAAAATGATGCGACGCCAGTCGTCCTCTGTCCATGCCTCCCGAGCAAGGCACCCCTCCAAACGCAGGCGTTGGTCTTCTGGTGTCAATGGCAATCGACGCACGGCGCGGTACGACCCCAATCCGGCGGATGGGTTTCGTCGAGACACTGTGCGGGAACTCACAGAGTGCTGTTGAGTCTCCAATACATGTTCGCGGATGGCGGGTGCTGAAGTTATGGGATCTCGCAATGCTTGGCGCACAATACGAGAACCTGCGCGACGTGACTGGGAGCCCTCATGTACCCACTGAGTCCAACATCGACCACTGTGACATCTGAATGGCCCACACGGCTGGCAATTCCACAATACGACCAACCAGCCTCATGCAGTCCCACATTGCGGCCTCTGTCAATTGCTGTTTATTGGTGGATAGGCTGTCTAACGCGTCTGCGAGGCATCGTGGGTGCTCTCTGCATGTCTTGCTTAACTGTCTGACTCATATCAGTTGACTGGTAATAACTTATCAACAAAAGGACGGTGCCATCACGAACGCACTCTGCTGGGCGTTCTACTCATTACAGATCCTTGTAAGTTTAACACTTTACTCACACATTAATTGTATGCATATATACCGAAATGGGATCATATTGGACCACTCCCTCTGGGTGCTTGACGCCTTTCGTTAGACAGTGTATATACACGACACAGCACACTACCAACCACCACAGAAACACGCATCCAGGTATGGGGCAGGGGTAGGTATTTATAGAGTGATTTTATTATTTATTTATTTATATTGATGTAAGTTAAGATCGGAGATCGGAGATTCTTTTATACACTTGGGGTAGATTCATGGAAATTGTGGAAAATGTAATTACTTTGAAACTGGATTATTAACTCAATATGAATATTTCTTTCCACTATCATAAATGCACAATTAACATTAAAAGATAATTGACCGAGCTCGATAGCTGCAGTCGCTTAAGTGCGGACAGTATCCAGTATTCAGGACATAATAGGTTCGAACCCCACTGTCGGCAGCCCCAAAAATGGTTTTCCGTGGTTTCCCATTTTCACACCAGGCAAATGCTGGGGCTGTACCTTAATTAAGGCCACGGCCGCTTCCTTCCCACTCCTAGCCCTTTCCTGTCCCATCGTCGCCATAAGACCTACCTGTGTCGGTGCGACGTAAAGCAAAAAAAAAAAAGATAATTGGATTCTGTTTCCTTTTTTATGATGGAAAATGGTTCTCCAGTGACAAGTTTGTATGTATGTCGAGTCCTCAGCCCGGAGCCTGGTTTGAACCTCAACAGCTCCGCCCTCAGACGTCATTGAAGAGGCGTACTAGGGAAAATGAGAAGAGAGGCAGTTTTCTATTGCTTTCCCCACCGATCCAGAAGTTGCTATTACATATCAGTCTGCCAAGCCCATTGAAATGCATGAGCGACATTTTCACACCATTCATAACAGTTTTTTTGATAGTTGCTTTACGTCGCACCGACACAGATAGGTCTTATGGCGACGATGGGACAGGGAAGGGCTAGGAGTGGGAAGGAAGCGGCCGTGGCCTTAATTAAGGTACAGCCCAAGCATTTGCCTGGTGTGAAAATGGGAAACCACGATTCATAACAGTGACTGGCTGAGTACGGAATGGCATTACTAGCATCGCTCATACGAGGGGGGATCAAATATAAACGAGATTTTATTTTTTATTTAAATTCATTTATTGAAAAACACAAGGCAATTACAATTTATTTTTCCGAATAGTTTCCTGCTTTAGAAATGCATTTGTCCCATAATATGGGCAGATTTTTGATGCCCTCATCGTAAAAAGAACAGGGTCGTGTCACCAGCCAGTTGCGCATGAAGTCTTCCATATTATCGTCATCTTCAAATTGTTACCATCCTAGAGCTTCTTTAAGCGGTCCGAACAAATGGAAATGGCAGAGCGATAAGTCCGGGCTGTAAGGAGGATGATCAAACCTTTCTGTAAGCCTATGACAGACCTCCAAACGTCTCAAATTCAGATTTTCGGTCAAAAGACACATCTGGAACACACTTTACGGAACTATCGGTCGTTTGTGATGATTGCCGGACAGCTCCCATAACGGATTCCGACTTGTTCTGCAATTTCTGATACTGTCGCCCGTCGTCAATAATGTATTTAACCGCACGAGTGTTTTCGTCTGTAATGCTGGTCCGAAGACGGCGATCGTGTTGCTGATTTTCCACACGTTCTCGAACTATTTATACCAGAAAAACACACGCATCCTTGACAATATTTGATCACCGAACTGTGCAGTCAATCTCTGGAAAATTTCCGCTGTTGTAACTCCTTCACGAGCCAGAAATTTTATAATTATGCGTTGTGCAGTGAAGGGGTGCACCTGTTGCTCCGACATCGTGAGCGTTACTGAGGAAACGGCGGGAAATATCTAAAAGCACGCTCTCCCCACTCCTAACGGTCCCGCCTAAGCATAGCAGAAGCGCTGGGCCAGTCCTACCAACTGTTGATGTTCAGGAACAAAAATTCCGTTTATATTTGATCGACCTTCGTATCTCAGTCACTTTCATGTTATCAAATTCAAGGATGAGACAAGATAAAGAAGGTAATGCATTTGTTCTAGCGCTCGCCAGAAGACGTAGTGCACTGTAAACACTAGGTCACGTCAGCAAAGGCGATGTTCCTCGGTTCATTGTCATTTATTGACTTTCCTTGCTTTCTTTCGTGGATTCCGGATTTTTCATGTGTTTTTCACACTATCACGTTGTTTCTAATCAATCCTAATATTACAAAAATTACGGAATAAGACTCTTTGAATATTATCGTGCACGTGTTTCAACGGAAACTGGAATGATTA